>NW_022680802.1:0-70972 GCF_009764315.1 Trachypithecus francoisi
GGCTGAGTGGGCCTGGAGTGGGCTAATTAGCCTACGTATCTTGCTATGTTGCCCAGCCAGACTAGAGGGCAGTGGTATAATTACAGCTCATTGCAGCCTCAGTCTCCCAAGCTGAAGTGATCCTCCCACTTCAACCTTCCAAATAGCTGAGACCACAGGCGTGTACCACCACACTTGGCTAATTTTAAAATTTTTTGTAGAGATGGGATCTTGCTCTGTTGCCCAGGCTGGTCTCCAACTCCTGGGCTCAAGCAATCCTCCAGACTCAGCCTCCCCAAGTGCTGGGGTTACAGGCATGAGCCACCATGCATGTCCCTTGAACTTTTTAAATCAAAAAATGTAACTGGTTTCTAGTTGGAAAAAGTAACTGTTGTTTATTGGGAGTTTCCATTTTAGATATCTAGATCATTTTCCTTCTATTTTGGAGACACAGAGAAAATCTTTCTGGGTTTCTTGATAAAGTGTCTATTTGTAAAATTCACCTTGAAGAGATTAAATTGTTCCTGCAGATCTTTCAGGGGCTGGCTTAGGGTTTGTACCATATTTGAGACACTCATGGAAGTGGCTGTGTGGAACACAGGTGAAGGACTCTGGCTCTTCCTGTTGGTAAAGGAACTAGCACACGTTCTATCACTGAGTTCTGAAGATCCCTGCACAGCAGCAGGGGCCTCTTGGATTCTCTGCTGTTGCACTGTGGCCCTGGGCAATAGTTACCCCTTCTGTATCTCAGGGATGTGTATATGAATTGAAGGTTACATTCCTCTATATACCAAGGTTGTTGTGAGGAGCATATGAAATAATAAACATGAACCTGATTTGAAAACAAAAATGTTCTAAATGCAAGGTCTTATTTGTATTCCTTCTATGATTCCACATGTGTGCAGTGGTACAAAAAAACCAACATCAAATTTTTTAATATTTTGGTTTTTTTTTGAGACGGAGTCTCGTTCTGTCTCCCAGGCTGGAGTGCAGTGGCCGGATCTCAGCTCACTGCAAGCTCCACCTCCCAGGTTCACGCCATTCTCCTGCCTCAGCCTCCCGAGTAGCTGGACTACAGGTGCCCGCCACCTCGTCCGGCTAGTTTTTTGTATTTTTTTTAGTAGAGACGGGGTTTCACTGTGTTAGCCAGGATGGTCTCGATCTCCTGACCTTGTGATCCACCTGTCTCGGCCTCCCAAAGTGCTGGGATTACAGGCTTGAGCCACCACGCCCAGCCATTAATTAATTTTTTTAAGAGACAGGGCCTCACTCTGTTATCCAGGCTGGAGTGCAGTGCCTCAATCATAGTTCACTGAAACCTGAAATTCCTGGGTTTAAGCGATCCTCCCACCTCAGCCTCCTGAGTAGCTGGAACTACAGGTGTGCACCACCACACGCAGCTAATCTTTGTACTTTTTGTAGAGATGGGGTCTCACTATGCTGCCCAGTCTGGTCTCCCATTGCTGGCTCAACTGATCCTCCTGCCTTGGCCTCCTACAGTGTTAAGATTACAAGCTTGAGTCATTGTGCCTGGCTAACATCTAATATTTTTTAATGTTAACTATTATGCATTTAGCACTGCAGAAAGGACTGTGGACAATATAACAGTGAAAGACATGGTCCAGGCCTTAAGGAGCTTACAGGCTGGAGGAGGACAGCAATTCCCAGTGACCTAATCCTATAGTACACACCTGCCATGAGTTCAGAGGCAAGAGCTTTAGGAGGTTAGAGGAGAAGGGAGTTTCATGTTGGCTGGGCCAGGCTTGAATAGGCTGCAGGGGAGTAGCACAACTTCCAAGTTTGGGAAAAACCAAGAGCAAGGACATCTGTAGGGAAATTATATACTTGGTATAAAAGGCATCTAGAGAAAATCGCAGGCCAGACCAGAAAGCATCGAGGAAGAAACAACAGGGAGCAAGTTGGGATACAAAGAGCCAGATGCTGGGGATAGCAGGGGGTGTCCCAAGAATCAGGCAGAGCTGAGTCCCCACAGAAAACATGTCCCCACGTAAGCCAGTTACTAGACCCTAATACCCAACAGACTGCTCAGTGTACCTGGTAACCAGCAGATAATGTGGCCATGAGTAGTAAATGAAAATCTATTTCCAAATATCTTGGAAACTATAAAGGGGAATATGAGTGTTAGTTTTTCTAAAATGTACTTTTGTTGAATAAAGATAACTCAGGCATAGAAGTATTCATTTCCTCTTGAATTTCTGAAGGCATTATTTATGGAAAATTATCTGGGAATATGCATTCTCACCACAAATTATTATTTATAGAAATAAATTAAACATGGGCGAAGAGTAGGATTGCATGCTTAGAAATTTTATGAGTTTTGCAAAAAGATAGGTGAGTCTAATGGTAGCGCCCCGAATGCTCTTTCATCTCGAATTTTGAAGCACTCATTTTTGGAGTCAGTTTTCCAATCAGAGGTATCCAATCTTTTGACTTCCTTGGGCCACATTGGAAGAAGAAGAATTGTCTTAGGCCACACATAAAATACACGAACACTAACAATACCTGATGTGCTAAAAAAAAAAAAAAAATCACAAACAAATCTCATAATGTTTTAAGAAAGTCTACTAATTTGTGTTGGGCCACATTTAAAGCCATCCTTGGCCAGGTTTGAAAAGCTTGATGTAAGTAGAAGTTGGAATAACATGGGGAACTCTCTGGATGTTGGGGAGAAGAGCTGCAATTTTATCTATTTTGTCCTATTAGACTTTCCAGCAGGACTTGGGGTAAAAGTTGCAATTTAAAAATAAATTGTTGCAGCCATAAAAAAGAATACGTTCATGTCCTTTGCAGGGACATGGATGAAGCTGGAAACCATCATGCTCAGCAAACTAACACAATAACAGAAAACCAAACACCTCATGTTCTCACTCATAAGTGGCAGTTGAACAATGAGAACACAGGGACACTGGGAGCAGAACATCACACACTGGGGCCTGTTGGGGGGTTGGGGGAAAGGGGAGGGAGAGCATTAGGACAAATACCTAATGCATGCAGGGCTTTAAAAAATTATTGTAGAGACGGAGTCTTGTTATTGTTGTCCAGGCTTGTCTTGAACTCCTGGCCTCAAGCAATCCTCCTACTTTGGCCTCCCAAATTGTTGGGATTAAAAGCGTGAACCACTGTGCCTCACTGGGAGTCCTATTTATTTATTTTTTCTGGAAAAAAGAGGACGGTTTTCTTTAATGGCAAGATATGTCATGGAAAACTTGGAAAATGCAGAATACAAACTACAGAAAATACAACTAAAAACTTTTATGAGAATTTTAATCATCAAACTGTGAATCTCAGTTGCCCTGTCTCTCCGCATCTCTTGAGTGAGTGTAGACAGAGAAATGGTGTCTAGATGTGTGGGTATGCATGCATACGTGGTCCTTCTGGGGTACTCTTAAGGGGGCTCCGCCCCTCAGGGGCTCCGAGCTCTTAACCTCACCCTTCTGCTTGCATCCTGTTTCTGAGGATGGCCCTGAAGACAAGGGAGTGTTGTTTTCGAATGAGTCTTGTTTCAAATGGCTACAGGAACCAGGACTCCCTACAATGAAGAAGGGAAGTTTGTTTCCCCCAGGGCTAGAGCATTTTGGAGGCAATTTTAAAAGTCTTAACATGATGCCATTATGACATTATTGAAACTGAGTCAGGGCGGGGTGTGGTGGCTCACACCTGTAACCCCAGGACTTTGGGAGGCCAAGGTAGGCAGACCACATTGAGCTCAGGAGTTGGAGACCAGGCTGGGCAACATGGCAAAACCCTGTCTTCAATAAAAAATCCTAAAAATTAGCTGGGTGTGGTGGCACATGCCTGCAATCCCAGCTACTCGGGAGGCTGAGGCACAAGAATCGCTTGAACCTGGGAGGTGGAGGTTGCAGTGGTCTGAGATTGCAGCACTGCACTCCAGCCTGGGGGACAGAGCACAAGACTCTGAAAAAAAGGAAGAAGGAAGGAAGGGAGGGAGGGAGGGAGGAAGGAAGGAAGGAAGGAAGGGAGGGAGGGAGGAAGGAAGGAAGGAAGGAAGGAAGGAAGGAAGGAAGGGGAGAGAGAAAGAAGAGAGAGAGAGAAAGAAGAAAAGGGAACCAAGTCAGAGTGAAAACATTTAGATGAAAATATTTATTTTCTTAAAAATACAGCTTAGTTTGCCCTCTCCAAGTTTGAGAAGAAATATTGGGAGGAAACAGGACAAGATGACAAAGGCATTTGAACATTCACTGCAAATCCTAGGGCGCTGCTGCAAAGCATCCTGGGTCCAGTTCCAGTTTAGGAAACCTCACAGCCTTTTTTCCAGTCGGACAGGTCTCTCCCCTCACAATGTTTCTTCCAGCCTTGCCTGAGGACAAGGAAGCAAGAGCAGCAGAAAGAAGCATGACAATCCAAATCGTCTTAGGTTCAAAGCCTACAGAAATTAACCAAAATCGCCAGCAGAACCTAGGGTTGGGTTTCATTTGCTTCTAAGATCCAAGGACGCTGTCGTTTTGCCTTGTTCAGACTCTTCTCTCTTGGTTTTCTCCTAGCCATTGTTAGCTTCAGCAACAAGCAATCGACTTTTGTAAGGACAGGTCATTTCATTACATACGAACATCTCTGAAAATTCGGGTTCTCTGAGTGGGTGGCCGGCTGGCAATGTTCACCAGAACACAGCAGCAGGTAATGCAAGGACCCAGGCTCAATCCTGGGGACACTTTCTGCTGAGTTACCACGACACAGACCCACTCACTTTCCTCTCGCTGCTGCTCGTTTTCTTTCCCTGCAAAATGTTGCTGTAACCCTCAAAATCTTATCCAAATCTAGAGCAAACTCAAGTTTTTTTCTCTCTCTCTCTCTCAAATTGACTCAATTGACCCTTTCCAAGTCACTTTAGAAAAATACCTTTCTCCATTGTTTGGCATACATTTGTAAGAAAAACAATTGCAAATTGTCTTAACCCAAACCCATTGAAAGGTGACAATGTGCTAGCAGCCCTCACTCCTCCTCGACCTCAGCATCCGCTCTGGCCATGCTTCAGGAGACCTAAAGCCCGCAGCTACAGTGTGGGAGCCCTTCTCTGGGCTGGCTGAGGCCAGAGCTGGCTCCCTCTGCTTGCAGGGAGGTGTAGAAGGAGAGGCGCCGGTGGGAACCCAGGCTGCGCCTGGCACTTGCGGGCCAACGTGATTTCTCGGTGGGCGCAGGGTTGGCGGGCCCCGCACTCGGCCGGCAGGCCTGCACTGGGAGCAGCTGGCCAGCGCTGCTGCGCTGGGCTATGAGAGGCTTAGCACCCCGGCCAGCAGCTGCGGAAGAGGCGCTGTGTCCCCCAGCACTGCCTGCCCACCCGCACCACGCTCTAATTCTTGCAGGTCCTCAGCCGGCTCCCTGCAGGGCAGGGCTCAGGACCTGCAGCCCGCCATGCCTGGCACCCCACCAGCTCCCCTCCCCCCCCCCACCCGCCCCCGCTCCCGCAGTGGGCTCCTGTGCCACCGAGCCTCACCAACAGGCACCGCTCCCTGCTCCTCAACACTCCCCATCCACTGCCCAAGGGCTGAGGATTACAGGCACCCTTTAGGAGGATGGCGGGTAGCTCCACTCCTGGCCCTGCATGGGACGCACCAGGCAAAGCCAGCTGGGTTCCTGAGTCAGGTGGGGATTTGGAGAACTTCTATGTCTAGCTGGAGGATTGTAAATGCACCAATCAGCACTCTGTATCTAGCTAATCTGGTGGAGACTTGGAGAACTTTTATGTCTAGCTCAAGGTTTGTAAATGCACCAATCAGCACTCTGTGTCTAGCTCAAGGTTTGTAAACACACCAATCAGCACCCTGTGTCTAGCTCTAGGTTTGTAAATGCACCAATCAGTGCTCTGCGTCTAGCTAATTCTATTGGAACTTGGAGAACTTTTGTGTCTAACTGAAGGATTGTAAATGCACCAATCAGCACTCTGTGTCTAGTTCAAGGTTTGTAAACACACCAATCAGCACTCTGTCAAAATGGACCAATCAGCCCTCTGTAAAACGGACCAATCAGCGCTTTGTAAAATGAACCAATCAGCCCTCTGTAAAATAGGCCAATCAGCAGGATTGGTTGGGGCGGGGCGGGGCGGGGGGGGGGGGGGGGAGGGGAGGGGGGGGAGGGGAGGGGGGCGGTCAGATAAGGGAATAAAAGCAGGCTGCCAGAGCGGGCAGTGGCAACTCTTTCCTGTACCTTTTAAGTTGTAATAGCGTTGTTGCTTGGCTCTTTGCAGTAAATGCTGCTGCTTACTCTTTGGGTCTGCACTGCCATTATGAGCTGCAATACTCCCCCAAAAGGTCGCAGCTTCATTCCTAAGGCCAGCGAGACCACGAACCCACCAGGAGAAACAACTCTGGACGGGAAAAACAAACAACTCCAGATGCGCTGCTTTAAGAGCCGTGATACTCACTGCAAAGGTCTGCAGCTTCACTCCTGAAGCCAGCGAGACCGCAAACCCACCAGAAGGAAGAAACTCCAAACACATCCCAACATCAGAAGAAACAAACTTCGGACACATCATCTTTTAAGAACTGTAACACTCAACGCGGGGGTCCGCAGCTTCATTCTTGAAGTAAGACTGAGAACCCACCAATTCCAGACACACCATCTCTCCTCTCCGCTTCTGTGTACTACTATGTTCACTGCACACCCGCACACCGATGGAGGAGAATATAAACAAGATCTCCTTCCATTGGTTCCACCACTCTGCAGCGGTGAGTTTGTCAGTTCCACTACAGCTGTGATGAGTACACACACCAGGTTTTGCCCATGATGGCCAAAGTCTCCCAAGGAAAGACCCTTACCAATAGTTCATTCCTTGTGTCTCTTTAACAATTTTCGTGGCACAGATAATCGCATCTGTGAGGTCATCAGTGATCAAGGCTGTAAGAGAGAAGACATCAGGGTTTGGCGAGACTTTGTTGTTGGAGAGGGACCCCAACTCAACTTGACTTCACTTTTCTTAGTCTTTTTGGAATGGGAAGGTTAGAAGAACTGTAATTTTCCCTGCAAAGCCACAGTCTCATTATTGTTAACCTGCTTCATAATGAAAAGAACTGTGTTTGTGTTTTAAGACCATCTTCATCTTGCACTACCTGACGTTTCAGAGGAAGAGCCCAATCCGGAAGGGTTTTTGGAAATGTGTTTAGAGAAGTTGCCATGTGAGAATGTTCTTTATGTCATAAAGAAATAGGCGCAAGCCAGGCGTGGTGGCTCAGACCTGCAATCCCAGCATTTTGGAAGGCTGAGGTAGGAGGATCCCTTGAGGCCAAGAGTTTGAGACCAGTCTGGGCAAGATAGCAAGAACCCATCTCTACCAAAAAAAAAATTAGCCTAGTGTGATGGGACACACCTGTGGTCCCAGCTACTCGGGAGTCTGAGGTGGGAGAATCACTTGAGGCCAGGAGGTCAAAGCTGAAATGAGCTGTGTTTACATCACTGCACTCCAGCCTGGGGAACACAGTGAGACTCTGTCTTACCAAAAAAAAAAAAAAAAAAAAAAAAGACACATAAGACAGGATAGTACAGTGTTTTTTGTATTTGAGTTAGTTTGACATATAAGGTTTCTTTACAGGTAAACATTAAACTTTTGTCTATTGTCATTTTTCAGTTTGTGTCTTAAAAAATTTTTATTCAGAGTGTTTTTCATGTGCAGAAAGTTTTAAGCTTTAAATCAAATACATGAGTTTTTGTCTTTATTACTTTCCCTTTTCTGTTTTCTTTTTGAGACAGAATCTCATTCTGTCACCCAAGTTGGAGTGCAGTGGTATGACCTAAGCTGTTATGCTCACTGCAGCATCAACGTCCTGCCCTCAAGCAATCCTTCCACCTCAGCCTTCAAAGTAGCTGGGAATACAGGTGTGCACCACCATGCCTGACCATTTTTTATTTTTATTTTTGTAGAGACAAGGTTTCACCATGATGCCCAGGCTAGTCTCAAACCCCTGGGTTCAAGCAATCCTCTGGTTTTGACCTCCCAAAGTCCTGGGATTACAGGCATGAGCAACCACACCCGGCCATCTATTATTTTTTCTATTGCTTCAGACATAACAAATCTTTGAATTGAAATGTATTAGTTGATATCCACACTCTTTCCTGTTTGGTTAGAAGCGGCCTCAAGATCCTCAACACAAACGTGACAGAAAAAGGCAAATAAATAAAACATAGTTCAACATTACTTCTACTGCAAGTTGAGTCCTCCATGAGCTGATGCTGAGATGGGTTTGAGATGCCAGAAATTTTCAGCAGTCCACACCTATGAAAGGAATGGGATGGGGGGAAGCAGGATGGGCAGACAGAGATGTCCATTTGTGATGCAGACCCAGCAATTCCTCGGGCAGCCCAGCCATGAGCTCCCGAGTGAGTACTGCCCATCTGAGTGGCCCAAATTGGGCCCACATGCCAGGTCCGCATGCCTCTGCATCACACGTCGCTGGGTGTGGGCCACCCCGGAAGGGATCTTGAGGTGGCACCTGAGGCTGCTCCTGAAGCAGGTGGCAGGTACTGACTGCTCATCACACAACTGCAGCAGAGGCGGCATGTCTTCCCTTAGCAGGGGATCTGGGAGGCCCATCTCCATGACCACCACAACCACCAACCAAGGACAAAAATAAACTACTTGATCTCATTTCTCCTTGTCAATTACACAAAGTTTTTTTTTTTTAGAGAATTGGATAATGCTTGATGTTGACAAGGGCACAGAGAGGCAAGTTCTCTGGATACTTGCTGGTGGGAGTATAATGGATTCAGCTTCTCAGGAAACCAACATAGCAACATGCGTTCAGAGCCTTAAAGAGGTTTTTATCATTTCACCTAATAATTTCTCTCTCCAGATCTATCCTAAAGAAATAGTCTTGAGGCTAGACAAATATTTCTTTACAAAGTGGTTTACTATAGCTTTATTTACAAGAGTTACAATGAAAAAATCTAATTGCCTCATGATGTGATATTCAAATTAATCATAATACCTTCATTTAATAAAATAAAGAGCCATTTGAATGTTTTCCCAGGATATTTAATAATATGGAGAAATGCTCTCAATGCAATGTTAAGTTCCCAATATCATAAAAATATCCATCAAGAGCTGTACTGTCCAATATGGCAGGCATTTAGCAACATGTGATAATTTAAATTAAAATTATAGTTGTTGACAGATGAATGGATAAAAATACGTCTGTATAGAGAGTGGAGTATTATTCAGCCTTGGAAAAGAAGGAAATGCTGACATTTGCAATAACATGGATGAACGGAGGGACATGATGCTAAGTGAAGGAAGTGAGACATAGACAAATACCACATGATTTCATGCATATGCAAAATCTACAAAAGTTGGACTCATAAAAGCAGACAGTAGAACAGTGGCTGGTGAGGAAAATGGGGAGATACTGATGGAAGGGTCCAAACTTTCAGTTATAAGGTGAGGAAGGTCTGCGCATCTAATGTATGCTATGGTTATCATAGTTAATTATACTATACTGCTTACTTGAAATTTGCTGAGAGTAAATCTTAAGTGTTCTCTCTCTCTCTCTCTTACACACACACATGCACACACAGTAACTATGTGAGGTGATGTTAAATTCGACTGTAGTGATCATTTCACAATTTATAAATATATCAAATTATGTTATTTACTTTAAATGATTCAATTTTGATTTGTCAGTTATACCTCAATAAATCTGGAAAAAATGTTTAAAAAAATTGTAATTAATTAACATTAAATACAATTAAAACTGTAATTCCTTATTTGTTCTAGCTACATTTCAGATACTTTATAACCACTCATGGCTAGTGGTTCTCATGTTTGACAGCACAGATGGAAGACATTTTCATCATCATGGAAAGTTCTGTTAGACAGCACTCATTTAGAAAAAAAAGATAGTCATTAGTTCACCAGTATTTTAAGAAAGATTGACTCTTAACTGTGGGTTCACCAATACTTTTATATCTTTACTGCGTATCTTCTAAAAGTTTTTACAATAGAAATGTACTACTTTTATTACCAGAAAAATAATCAAAAATAATGTTAGCATAAAATGTTGCATTTCAATAGAGCATTGTAATTCCAAATTATTCTGTTAACTCAGTTGAAGGTGGAATTTTTCCTTGAGCCTGCTATTTCCTTGAGTTGCTAATTTTTGGCTTTCTCAGTTAGGCTTCACTAGAAGATAAACGTAGTGATAGATTTCTTTTAAGCAAATTTATTCTAAATGTGGCTTAAGTTTTATTTAAAACAAAATTCTATTAACCAGGAGAAAAACTAACAAAATACATCATCTATAAGAGATAGCAATTGAAATAACATATGCAAATTCGCTAGCATTTTGTTTATAGTTCTACAGTGAAAACTAAAGCCATATCAGCTTATAAAAGTCTTTTGCCAGCCAGGTGCAGTGGCTCACGCCTGTAATCCCAGCACTTTGGGAGGCCGAGGAGGGCAGATCATGAGGTCAGGAGATGGAGACCATCCTGGCTAACACTGTGAAACTCCATCTCTACTAAAAATATGAAAAATTAGCTGGGCGTGGTGGTACGTGCCTGTAGTCCCAGCTACTAGGGAGGCTGAGGCAGGAGAATCACTTGAACCTGGGAGCCTAGGTTGCAGTGAGCCGAGATCGAGTCACTGCACTCCAGCCTGGGCAACAGAGTGAGACTCCATCTCAAAAAAACAAACAACAACAAAAAAGTCTTTTGCCTATCTTCTTGAGATATAAATATTTAGAATAATAATAGCTATTACCACTAGCTAATACTTTATTGAAATCTTACTCTATGTCAGGCACATGTTAAATCTCTTCACACAAAATCTCCATCAGTCCTCAGAACAACCATTTCTGTGGGTACCATTTGATCCCTATAAACTGGGGTCACGCACCCAATTATTGAGTCTGTATTCCCATAGAGGGCTTAAATTCTGTTTTCCTCTGATTCCTTCTTCCAACGGAGGCCAGTTAAGCAAAGATTCCTGCTCATAAAACACTATATAGTAATAAAGTTGACAATAAAAATATACTTTTATTTTTTCTAGTAATTATTTACCTATGAGGTTATCCAAACTTAAGCATTTGGTACCTTGATATATGTTCAAATTACTTAGAGACGCTTTATCTCGGGTGCATAAGTGCTTGATAAATGCTGAGACACTGGTTTGTGTTTGGAAGCGGTCTAGCGTATTTCCTGGGAGACGTGAGTTTGGGGCTGTCTCTAGGGGTTGGAGGGATGCAGTGAGGAGGAAGCAGATCACATTCTATTATTCTGGGATTGGAGGTTATCCCAGGCGTGTACAGAAAGAGCACATTTGTACTGGGGGCAGGGCAGTTAGCTTGGCTGGCAATGCCCTGTAAGGATTCCTGAAAGGGTCAGGCCATGCAGGACCAGGAAGCGGACACCGCGGACAGTCGCTTGTCCCCTCCTACGCTGTCAGAGCGTTTTGTTGCACAGTTGGGATGTTTTGAAAGCACTCATTGGACATGACTGAATTTGTTTAGGAAAGTGTGTTGACCAGGTGTGGTGGCTCACACCTGCAATCCCAGCACTTTGGGAGGCTGAGGCAGGCAGATCACTTGAGGTCAGGAGTTTAAGAACAGCCTGGCCAACATGGCAAAACCCTATCTCTACTAAAAATACAAAAATTAGCTGGCCGTGGTGGCACACGCCTGTAATTCCAGCTACTCGGGAGGCTGAGACAGAAGAATTGCTTGAACCTGGGAGACGGAGGTTGCAGTGAGCTGAGATTGCGCCACTGCACTCCAGCCTGGGTGACAGAACGAGACTCTGTCAAAAAAAAAAAGGAAAAACTGAAAACATGTTAGAGAAGGTGGGTGGTGGGAAATCAAGAACGCTACACAGCTCTGAGCTATTTTTACAAGAAATAGCCGCAGAGGGGCAGACATGAGTTAAGATGGCACTTTTCAAATGAGGATTCCTGCCAAGAATTGTTTTGCTCAATTTACTTTAAATAGACAATTCTGTCCAGTCAAACATGAATAAGGAAAGGGTTACATTGAACAGCAAAGAATCGTTTATTCTTCCACATCCAACAGAAAACAGCAACAATCAACACAAAGAGCTTCAGTCCTATTTTCAGTTTTGTTAGTTCTACTTCAAAGTATCTGTGTCTCTCTCGGCATCCTCCTGCCTCCCAAGTGAAATCTAGCAGCCACCACGCCCTCGATGTTCATCTCTTTCCCCGGTAAGGTGACAAAGGCCAATTCAGATACCAGGGTGATGAGAAATAAGATTAATATAAATGCACTAGACTAGATAGAGAGTCAGTAATCATTTTTTTCCTGAAATGCTCTTATTTTAATGAAATCTGTGCTGTCAGGGGAAAATACTGTCATTACATCAAAAATTTTGTACACTGTGTGTACGTATATGTGTAGGTATATGAATGTGTGTGTTTATATATGCTTTATATATATGAATATATAATCGACTTTCTCTCCAAATAGTTTAGGGAAAGTAGGCAGGAATTTTAGGAATATAATTTGGAATGAGAGTGAGGGGATTGTCTAGCTTCAGAAAATGGGCACGGGCTGGGTGCAGTGGCTCACGCTTGTAATCCCAGCGCTTTGGGAGGTCGCGGTGGGTGGATCACTTGAGCCCAGGAGTTCAAGACCAGCCTGGGCAATATGGCAAGACCTTGTCTCTATTAAAAGAAAAGAGGAAGAAGAAGAAAATGAGCATGAAGTGTATCTATACTGTACATGCATATAACGTCACGTACCTTGTAAACATACCCTAATGCTCACTTTTTTTCAGGTTCCCATGATAAATGTCCCTAGTTCTGTAATATGTGGGACAGAATGACATTGTTCTAATAAAAGCCTCTCTGGCCTGAGGCTAAAGGAGGCCTGCCATGGAGGGCGGTTAGTATATAAAACCAACATCTTGCTTTCTATTTTAAGGCTATCCTCAAAAATCCCATGCTCTTCACGATAAGAAAACATATATGAGTGTCCTTTTACCTCTGACCGTGAACCATCCAACACTTTAATTTCTTAGAATCTAAGATTGTCTTGCAGATAGACCCTTGCCCCAGACTTCCTTAGTTGGAATGAAACTGAACAATATTAAATTAGTAATCTGCATTTAAAGTCAAACATGACCATGATGGAGTCACAGATTTCTCTTCCCACTGTAAACAACTAGAAAACTAGATAAAATAAATGAAAAATTGTTTTCAGACATTGGACAACTGGCAATGCAGGATCATGGTCTTTGAGAGAGAGAAAAACACAGTGAACCCTGTGATTGCCATGACTTTCTGCCCAGAGGAGCTCTGCAGACCAGGGAGGTAGAACCAGGCAGGGGATGGCCATCTCAGAGGAGGAGACAGACATCAGACGCCAAGGCAGCTCAGATTTTGTGAAGAATACCTGGGAGGCAGGAGCTACCCAGAAGAAGAGCAGCAGAAATCTGCAAAGGGATTCCACCCAGTCGTTGACTGCAGGCCAAACTGGGTATGCATAGGTAAAATTCCACAGGGCTAGGCAGAGAACTACCCCTGGGAGCGGGACAATTACAGACCTCACTCGGGACTGGAAGACATTTGATTTCTGACTAGCCAAGGGAATAGACCTTGCTGAATTCTCAGCACATTCAAAAGAGACACTGGATGCGTAGTCATGCCTTGGTAGTGGGACTAAACTAGCCCTGCCGTAAAGACTACTCCAGAACTTCACTAACAAAGTTTAAGAACAAGTCTTAAAAGGGTTAAGCCAATCAGAGTAAACTTAACTGGTTGGCAAAAGAAATTCAACACTCCTTAAAAGAAGGCAGTATAATGTAGACACTCAACAATGTTGCATATGAGGCAGGATAGGTAGGCAAGGAAGCAACCATGTCCTCGGGAACGGCAACTGTGGTGATTGTCCAGTCAATACAGTAAGCCTCAGCATTCACACTGTAGGCCAGGTCATTCAAACAAAGCTATCTCCAGAAGGGAATTTCCCCTGTAGGGAACATGCGCATTTTGACTTTACCTGTCCTCATACTGACCCTTTGCTCATTATAATAATAAAAAACACACTCCTGCGTGGAGATTTAAGATGCTAATGACACATGCAACATGTGAGCAACCATGTACAGCTGCTACGCAAATGCACCAAGAGGACCGCCCAGAACATGCTTACTAGCAACACCTCTTTCCACCCGTTTATGAATAATCACGGAAGACTCCCATAAAGGAAGCATCCCTCGCACCAGCCTTTGCTGTCTCATCCTTATGAGCAGCCTGCCCTGAAGTCTCTCTCATGATGTGCTGTCTATTCTGCACCTTTCTTTCTTTTTTATTTTTTTATTATACTTTAAGTTCTAGGGTACATGTGCACAACCTAACTTTCAAAATATTCTTTTTCTTTTTCAATAAATTAGTCTATGCTACATCTTGTGTGTCTCTTGTTGAAATTATTTTAAACTAAGAAGACAAGACTCAAGGACTCATAACAGCCATCAACACATACACTGTGTATGTATTCCATAAAAAATAAGTCCTTGTGCAGAGGCAGGGAAGTGTGACACATACTAGGAGAACGATCAGTCAAGGGCAAGACCCAGAAATGACAGTTGGTTCCATAGCAGATAAGAAATTTAAATCACTTCTTATAAACATGCTTATGTACATCAAAGACTTCAAGAAAACATGAATAAAATGAAATGAAAGACACAAAAGTTTGTCTAACACCAAATGAAAAACACAGTATCTGAAAAGAAACATCTAATCAAGAAGCTTAATAGATTAGCATTAAAAAAAAAAAAAAAAGTAACAGTGAACTTGAAGACATAACAATGGAGGCTATTGAAAATAAAACACAGGGAAGGAAAAAGGCTAAAAACATGAAAAGCCATGGTGATAAAAGGGACAGCATCAGCAATCTAACATATGTGCCATTAGAATCCTTGAAGGAGAAGAGTATTAGAAGAAAGAATGGCTGAGTGTTTTCACATTTAATAAAAATTATAAACTCAGGGATACAAAATGTTAATGAATACCAAGTAAGATAAACACAAATATCACACATCATCGAATTGCTGAAAATGAGTGACAAAAAGAAAATCTTAAAAATTCCTAGAGAAAAAAGACATATTACATACAGGGGACAAAGATAAGAAAATCATTGGTTTCTCATCATACACAAGCCAGAAGGCAAGCCAGAAGACAATGGAATATCTTTAACAATTTGAAGCTGAGCGTGATGACTCACAGCTGTAATCCCAGCACTTTGGGAAGCTGAGGATGAGCCCAGTAGTCTGAGACCAGCCTGGGCAACATGGCAAGACCCCATGTATTAGTCCATTTTCATGCTGCTGATAAAGACCTACCTGACACTGGCCAATTTACAAAAAAAAAGAGGTTTAATGGACTTACAGTTCCACATGGCTGGGGAGGCCTCACAATTGTGGCAGTAGGCAAGGAGGAGCAAGTCACATCTTACATAGATGGCAGCAGGCAAAAAGAGAGCTTGTGCAGGGAAACCCCTGTTTTTAAAACCATCAGATCTTGTGAGACTCATTCACTATCAAGAGAACAGTGCAGGAAAGACCCGCCCCCATAATTCAATCACCTCCCACCAGGTTCCTCCCACAACACATGGGAATTATGGGAGATGAGATTTGGGTGGGGACACAGTCAAACTGTATCACCCATCTCTACAAAAAATAAAATAAAAATCAGCCAGGCATAATGGCATGTTCCTGTGGTCCCAGCTACTCAGGAGGCTAAGGTGGGAGGATTGCTTGAGCCCAGAAAGTCAAGGCTGCAGTGAACTGTGATCATGCTACTGCACTCCAGCCTGGGCAACAGAGCAAGACCCTGTCTCAAAACAGCAACAACCTGAGAGAAGAACTGTCACCCCAGCATTTTACATGTAAAGTAAATGTTCCTCAAAATCAAAATAAAATGGAGATATTTTCAGACAAACAAAAGCAGAGAGAATGCTTGCTAATAGACCTCTAGTCTAAAAAAACCAAAACCAAAACTAAAAAGAAGTTAAAGAAAGTTCTTTCAGCTGAAAGAAAGTGATATCAATTAACTACTTCCCCAAATAATCCACCAAAGGAATGAAGAGTGTTGGAAATAGTAAATATATAATAAATATTATAGAATCTTTTTCATCATTTAAAAATTTATTTAAAGACAGTTGTTTAAAGCAAAGATAGTATAAATGGATTGTGAGGTATATAAATATAGAAGAAAAATGCATGACAACACAGCACAAAGGATGGAATGAATACTGTTAAGGAACTTGTATGTTCTATATGAAGTGGTGTGTTATTTGAAGGTAGAATGTAATAAGATAATGATGCCTATTGGAAATCCTAAAGCAACTACTAAAACCAAAATTGAAGTACAGCTAACAAACCAATGGAGGAAATAAAAGAGAATACTAAAAAATATTTTTTAAAAAATCAAAAGAAGGCCGAAAAAATGGAACCAAGAATAGATGGCATAAACAGAAAATAGAATAGCAAGATGGGATTTAAAACTAACCATATCAATAATCACATTAAACGTAAATGATTTAATCAAGGTTCCACAAAGTATGTCCCACAGGCCAACCTCCTGTTTCTGTAAATAAAGCCGTAATACAGCCAGTCCCATTCATTTACATACTTTCTATGGCTGTGTTCACACTCTGTCATGGTTGAGTAGTTGCAATCAAAACCATACGGCCTGAAAAGCCTAAAATATTTACCATTTGGCCCTTTAGGCAAATATTTGCTGACCTATGGTTTAATCACTCCTACTGAAAAGCAGTAATTACCAGACTGGATATAAAAGCAACACATAACTATATGCTATCTATAAAAAATTCACTTTAAATATAAAGACACAGACGGGTTAAAAGTAAAAGGATGGAAAGAAAGATATTATGCAAAGACTTCCCCAAAGAAAGTGAGAGTGGGCTATATTGCTATCAGATAAAGTAGATTTCTGGATGAGAAATAGTACCAGAGTTAAGGAGAAACATGGACTCCAGTGATAAATGGTCAATTCGCCATGAAGACATAACAGTCCTCAATGATATGTGCCTAATAACAAAGCTTCAAAAATGGACAAGACTGAAAGGAGAAATAGACAAAACTAAAATGATAATTGCAAATTTCAATATGTATCTCTCACTATATGATAGTTCTAGTAAGACCTATCTAATAAGTTCTAAGTAAGAAAATCAGAAAGGAAATGACAGTCATTTATAGAACATCTACCCACCAAATGTAAAATAAACATATTTTTTTCAAATGCACATTCACCATAAGACACATTTGCAGTGCTGTAAAAAGAAGGTTAAAGACATATTAGAGGTTTGAAACCATGTAGACCAGGGATCCTCAACCCCCAAACCATAGATGGATACCAGTCCATTGTCTGTTAGGAACCGAGTTGCACAGCAGGAGGTGAGCGGCAGGCAAGTGAGCTAAGCTTCATCTGTATTTACAGCCACTTACCACTGGTTGCATTACCACCTGAGCTTCACCTCCTGTTGGATCAGTGGTCGCATTAGATTCTCATAGGAGCGCGAACCCTATTGTGAACTTAGCATGTGAGGGATCTAGGTTGCATGGTCCTTATGAGAACCTAATGCCTGATGATCTGCCACTGTCTTTCATCATTCCCAGATGGGACTGTCCAGTTGCAGGAAAATAAGCTTAGGGCTCCCAATGATTGTACATTATGGCGAGTTGTGTAATTAATTCTTACATATTACAACGTAATGATACTAGAAATAAAGTGGACAATAAATGTAATGTGCTTGAATCATCCTGAAACCATCCTCCTCCCTCTGGTTCATGAAAAATTTGTCTTCTGCAAACTGGTCCCTGGTGCCAAAAAGGTTGGGGACTGCTGATATAGACCATATTCTCTGATCGTAATGAGGATTGAGGTGTAACTAGAAATCTATAATAAAAGCTCATCCTGGGATCATCCTTCACAATCAGGCTGGGCATTCCTCTTGCCTTTCTCCCTTATTGAGTCCCTTGTTTCCTGAACCATGTCTTCCTCTTTATTGTTTTAGTTTATCCTTTTGGTGCAGCATGTTTTCCTATAGTTTTGGGAGAGAGGGTGCATGGGAGCTAAGGTGAATATGTCATCTTTGCCCTGACGGATCCACTCTCCACCATTCTCCACCATGCTCTGTGCACTCGGAGGCCGACACACACAGTTGGCATCAATGGATTCCCATGTCCTCTGACTTCTGGAGGAGTTTAAATAAGAGTAGGCATCAGCAGGGAAGGAACAGAAAAAGGACACTGAGGTTGGGATATACATATAGTATCTTCCAGCTTTTTTTCTGTCAGGTCACTCAGTACAAGTCACATCCCTTGAGGGAAGATCTCAGATCCTAGAAGGTTGTCCTCTCCCTGCAGACCCTTTGTACCTCGGTGCTGGTCATAGTTCTCTTTCCAATCCTCATTGGGGAAGGGAGTGATAATAGCCTGTGATTCTAATCCCTTACTTCACTATTGCTGTGTTTTTTCTATGATTTGATCAGATTTTTATAAGTAGAGTCTTTATTAATATTCTCCAATTACTCCATTTCTGTTTGTTCTGTCTTCCAGCCAGGATTCTTTATGATACAGGAGGTAAAAAATTTAACAACTTGGTTCTCTGAAAATGTACTCATTATATGCTGAAAATGTATTGATAATTTGGTAGCACAGAATTTTATATTGGAAATGGTTTTTCCTCAGAATTTTGAAGACTTTTTCCATTTTCTTCTAGCTTCCAGTGTTGTGGTTGAGAAGTCTGATGTCACTCTGATGCTTGATTTTTTTGTATGAACTGTTTTTCAAATGGAAGCCTGTTGCATATTCTGTTTTTCTCTAGTGTTCTGAAATTGCATGAGGATATTCCTAAGTGTGAGTGTACAATAATCAATTGTACAGTAGTTTCTCTTTATCCAAGGGGGATACATTCCAAGACTCCCAGCAGATTTCTGAAATGATGAATGGTACCAAATTCTATATATACTATGTTTTTTAAGTCAGATAACTGAGACAGCTACTAAGTAACTAATGGGCACATAGTGTGTACAGTGTGGATATGCTGGACAAAGAAATAATTTATATCCAGTATGAGACAAAGCAGAATGGTGCAAGATTTCATCACACTATTCAGAATGGTATGCAATTTAAAAATTGTGAATTATTTTTGGAATTTTCCATTTAATGCTTTTGAGTATTATGAGTATAATACCATGAGTAACTGAAACTATGGAAAACAAAACTACAGACAAGGGGTGACTGCTCTATTGGTCATGTGATGAACCTTACAAATTGAAATCACATGCTCTTTAGTTCTGGAAATGTTTTTTAAAGGTTGTGTCCTATATATTGTTTCTCTTCTCTCCTGGTAAAACATATTTTTTATATCCATTTATTTTATCATTCTTATTCATCCTATTTCCCTCTAACCTCTTTTTTTCATTCTGCTTTTAGAGAGATTTCTTCAATTTTTTTTTTTTTTTTTTTTTTGGGACAGAGTCTCGCTCTATCGCCCAGGCTGGAGTGCAGTGGCTGGATCTCAGCTCACTGCAAGCTCCGCCTCCCGGTTTACACCATTCTCCTGCCTCAGCCTCCCGAGTAGCTGGGACTACAGGCACCCGCCACCTCGCCCGGCTAGTTTTTTTTTTGTATTTTTTAGTAGAGACGGGGTTTCACGGTGTTAGCCAGGATGGTCTCGATCTCCTGACCTCGTGATCCACCCATCTCAGCCTCCCAAAATGCTGGGATTACAGGCTTGAGCCACCGTGCCCGGCCCTCTTCAATGTTATCTTCTTACTACTTTATTGAGTTTTCCATTTCTGTCATCATATTGTTAATTTCCAAAGGCTCTTTATTCGGTTCTCTGAATGTTTCCTTTTTCTTTTCTTTTTTTTTTTTTTTCAAAAAAGGCATCTTGCTTTGTTTCATCCAAGCATCCTCTCTTATCTATCTGAAGATATTAATGATAGTTTTCTGAATTTGAAGTTTCATTTCCTTGCATAAACTCTGCTTTCAAAAAGTTTTATGTGTTTGGTTTTTGCCTCATTTTTTTTTCATATCACTGCCACTTCTCTGAAGTCTGGTGATCCTTGGCTCTCTGCAACTATTTAAGAGAGGGGCACTAAAAGCTGGCAGAGCCCTTTGCTCAGAGGTAGGGATTTTCAGCTGTGGATCTCACTGTAGGGAGGTTTGACCAGTTTTGTTCACTGGAGAGTCCCACTCAGAATCATTAGTTATTTCCTTTCAATTTGGCCAGATCCCTAGAAGAAAATCTTCTCATCTAGAGAGTGTGGCCTGGCTGCCATCACTGTGGGGTCTGAGTGGAGAAGGTGGTTGAAACTATAGAAACTATAACTTAATCTCCCGTGTCTGTGGTCTGGAGCTCTCACCCTCAAAGATTGTTGAGGTCTCTCAGTTGAGAGGTTTTCTACTTTACTCATCTAGAGGAAAACATCCCAGTATTCTGGCAGGGTGAGTGAGGGGCAGTCAGTAGGTGAATGCCTCAGGAAGGGACTGGATGTTTTAACTACTCCTTAAGAGAACTTTAAATGTATCTTCTTGTTTGTAATCTGTCTTCATTCCAACTTCCAGAAGTAGCTAATGCTACTGATTTCAGAGCTGTTTGTTATTGTTGTTGTTGGTTCTATGTTTGCTTCTCAGCTTTCTCACTGCTGGTTTAGGATTCAGATTTCTTTAATCACTAAGTTAGTCACCACTTGCCTCCTGCTTTCCAGCTTCTAAGTGTTTTAGTATTGTTTCCTCTTCCATTTATCTTGTATATGTGGATTTGTCTTTTTATCTTATTGATTCTCAAATCACTTTAGTATTAATTTAGTAGGACACCAAGAGGTAAGAGAGGGGTATTGGGTTTCTGTTGCTGCCCTAAAAATTACCACAAACTTAGTGGCTTAAACACTGCAAAATTTCCCTACAGTTCCGATGGCTGGAAGAGTGCCAGGGGATTCACAGGGCTGAAGTCACGGTGCTGACAAGTCTGTTTTCCTTTCTGGAGACTATGTGGGAAGATCCATTTCCTTGCTCACTTGAGTTTTGGCAGAGTTCAGTTCCTTGTGGGTGTCAGACTGAGATCCCTGTTGCTTGCAGATTGTCACCTGAGGGCCATTCCCAGCTTCTAGGGACCACTCATACCCCTTGACTCATGGCCCTTTACTCCATCTTCACAGCCAGCAATGATGGGTTGAGTCCCTCTCACACTTTGAATCTCTCCTCCTTCTTCTGTCATTGGAGCGCTCTCTGACCACAGCTGGGCAAGATTCTCTGCTTTTAAAGACTCATGAGATTAGATTGGCTCCACCCACATTTTCCAGGATAATCTCCCCTGCCTGAGCTCAGATCCTTCCTCACATCTGCAAAGTTCCTTTTGCCTTGTAAGGTAACAGAGTGAGAGATTTCAGAGATTAGAGAGTGGACATTTGGAAGTTGGAGGCTCAGCCCACCATGAGAGGTAAATGCACACATTTAATCCTCATATTTAACTGAAAGACTCCATTGGTGAGCTATTAGGGAATGCTAATAAGATTGACTGGGACAAGGAAGGGTTCAAAAGTCATGCCTATGGGAAAGTGAATATACTGAATGTTTTAGCTCAGAAGATAAGAAACCAGAGATGAGAGTTACTTACAAATCATTTGCATACAGTTAATAAGTTTTTTTGTGTAACATAAAGCAAACTTGTTTTGAATAAACCCAGAAGGAAAAACTAGCATTGATATAGAAGGCTAGAAGAAGATAGATTTTGGCCTAACAAAGGAATGTTCTAAATTAAGGGCTGACCAACAATTGGGAGATCTATCTCAGGAGGTAGTGATCATTCTTTATCAATGTTAGGGTAGGGACACTATACTAGGTGAGTTCACATATTATTCAGTCGTGCAAACATTCAAACCCATATACTGATTATCTTGTACAATAGTTCCCCCTTGTCTGCAGTTTCAGTTTCCAAGTCTTCATTTACACTCAGCAGTGGTTGGTTATTTTTATTAATATAACATATTTTGAGAGTGAGAGAGAAGGTGCTTACCTACTTTTATTACAGTGCATTGTTATAATTATCCCATTATTATTGATTGTCGATAACATCTTACTGTGCCTAATTTATAACTTACACTTTGTCATTGGTATCTATGTACAGGAAAAATCATAGTATGTACAGGGTTAGGTATTATCTGCAGTTTCAGGCATCGACTGAGGGTCTTGGGAGGTATCCCCCTTCAATAAGGGGGAGACTCCTGGATGTGGCACAGAGAAGTTAAAGCAGTTTATTTTCTGCTCTGAAAGAATTTGCAATAGAATATTTTATGACTCTCTCACTTCACTCTTATTCCTCATTCTCTCCTTTTATTCAATAAACATTTATTGAGCTCTTGCAACGGCCAGGCACCATTCTAGGCATTGAGGATACATCAGCAAATGAAACAGAACTCTCTGCCCTCAAGGAACTTACACTCTAGAGGGAGCACAGAGAAGATGCCTTTGACTGAGCTCTGCCCTCTGCCTATTCAGCATCTCTTGCATCAGTCTTCTCCATGTCACCAATCATGACCATCATTCAGTCTTTTTGTGGCACTTAGCTCAACAACTGCAGTGACACTTAAATGGTCTCTGCTTTAATCCATCCCACACCCTGCTTGCAGACTGATGTTGCTGAAGCAATGCTTAGTTAACTGGCCTCTCTTGGTTTCCTGTTGCAGGCAGAAATCAGTGAAAGCCTCTTAGATTGGGTTTTTCACACTCAGGTGGTCGTTAGCCTCTCCACCTGCCTTTCCTGGGATTCCTCTTCATGTCACTTTGTTACAGAAAAAACAAGCCTCGCCCTACTCTCTGTTCATGCCCCACACCTTCCCACAGGCACCTCTTTGCTTTTGCTGTTCCCCTGACCTGGGATAACTTTTCTCTATCTCTACCCAAATCTTCCCTGTCTTCTGAGTCTCAGGTCAAGTATCACTGTGTTTACAGAATTTTCTATAATTTTCTTTTTTTCTTTTACTTTTTGTATTTTGAGAATGAGCCTTGTTCTGTCACCCAGGCTGGAGTGCAATGGCGCAATCTCGGCTCACTGCAACCTCCACCTCCTGAGTTCAAGCAATTCTCCTGCTTCAGTGTCCCAAGTAGCTGGGATTACAGGCACCCACCACCATGCCCGGCTAATTTCTGTATTATTTAGTAGAGATGGGGTTTCACCATGTTGGTCAGGCTGGTCTTGAACTCCTGATCTCAGGTGATCCACCTGCCTCGGCCTCCCAAAGTGCCGGGATTACAGGGATGAGCCACCGTGCCCAGTTCCATGGTTTTCTTAATACCATCGCTCTCCTCTGAAGCCCATGGCACTCAGTGCACTCCTCCTTACATGATATAACTTCATGTAGCACATATTCTCTTTTCTTGTCATGTCACATGAAAGTTTGGTAAAGCAGAATTCATGTCTGATGTATTTTGTTATCCTCAATGCTGTGCTCATATGTATTTCTGGAATGACTAAAGTAGAAGACGTGAAAGTAAATTCTAGTTTAATTTCTAATGTTTAAGACATGCGGCTAGCTAAATATAGTATCCCACACCTATAACTCTAGCACTCTGAGAGGCCGAGGCAGGAGAATCTCCTTAGGCCAAGAGTTCAAGACCAGCCCAGGTGGGACCCCATAAAGAGACTCTGTAGCCAGACTCTGTCTCTACAAAAAAAATTACAAAATAGCTGGGTGTGTGCCTGTAGTTCTAGCTACCCGGGGGAGTGAGGATTGCTTGGGGCCTGGAGGTCAAGACTGCAATGAGCTATGATCACATCACTGCATTCCAGCCTAGGCAACAGAGTGAGACACTGTCAAAAGAAAAAAAAAAAAAAGAAAGAAAAGAAAAGGAAAAAGAGAAGAAAGAAACGTGAAGTGTATTCAACTTATTCTGCACGAAGGAGTACAAACGGCATCCTCTGAGTGAATTGCTTATGGAAAGCAGCTGGCAGGCAGCTTCCTTTTTCTTACTGAAGACATCAAATATCTCTAGTATGAAAGGGCAGTGGGGTTGTTTGTCCATCCCCCTGCTATAGTGGAAGGCTTCATAAAACTGTCCTACAAGGAATAAGTCATCTTTGGACAAATCAGCGGCAGGATCCTGAGTGTCACCTTGGAAACTATTGCATAATTTACCAATCTGGAACAGACCTATTTGCAAGCCTGAATTCCAAATTTTAGTTAAAGCAAAACGTGGTTGGTGATCCCACTGTCGTCTTTCTCGCCTGGTCCCCGGGATGGCATCGCTGAAAGTCAGAGCCTCACCAGAGCAGGCGACGTGGCAGTGGTTGTTCTCCTGCAGCTTTCCATGTCTGCACCACGTGAAGCTGTTGATCTGGAAGATGCCGTAGTCGATGCTGCCGTCATCCAGGACCCTCTGGGCCGTGGTGTTGTAGCCGCTCTCGTAATACGCCATGCAGATCCCTGGAGGGGCAAAGCCAGAAATGTCAGCAAAGGAAGTGCATTGTTCGCTCTAAGCCTGGTCTGAGGTGAGTTTCCTTATCCCTGTTACCTGACTGTTTCCTCCCAATAAACCTTGAGGTGGGGCGGGGTGGGCATGCAACCAGAGGGCACATGAGGAGCACATCTGGGACTAGGATGGCGCACCTGAAGCTGCACACCCAGTCAGCGGCTGAGCCTAATCTAGAACAAAAGTCAGGTCTCCCCACTCCCCACAATGCCAGCAGAGGTGGCGTTATTTTCCCCTTCCCTGGCTGGTGTCATAAGGACAGGACTCCAGGAATAAGGAAATGAGGGGCTGGGGAGGAAGGAGAGGAGACCCAGAGAGCCACAGTTAGGCCAGCAGCCACCCCTGGGTGCAGTGAGGGCGGAGCATGGTTAGCTGGGAAGACACAGCAGGGAGTGTGGCCAGGATCTTCAGCATCTCAGGGGAGAGGTCAAGGACAGAGAGAGAAGGAAAGAAAGAATCTCACAGTTTCCAAGGCTGAAGCCCCCGTAGTTGTCCAGGCCAGCCCTCGAGAATATTTTTGCCAGTTTGCAACGAGTGTAGATTTTGGACTCAGCGCCTGTGACCAGGCAGCCAATGAGGGTCAGAATACCCGCAGCCTTCATCCTCAAAGTCTGCTGGAGACAGAACCTGCCAAAGAGCGGAGACCGAGTCAGAAGATCTTGATTCGGAAACTTTGAAATCCAGCGGCGGTGACTGCGCACGGCCCTGCCTAGATGCTGCCTGTCACTTTGGTCATTCGGAGCCACCATCAGGCAAAACCGGCCACTCTACAGTCCAGGGAAGGAAAGCGACTGAAGGCTGTTTCCTTAGTGCTTTTCCATACAGTAACTTTCAAGTCAATGCTGTGTTCTCAGGGTTAAGCAAGTGAAAAAATTAACCCTTCAGGTGAAACCCACAGGGGGCATTTTCAGGATTTCTATTTTAATTCTATGAATAAAGAATAGAATACAAGGGTGAAACATTCCCTATACTGCTGACCCTTGAACAACATAGGTTTGAACTGCGTGGATCCATTTATACCTGAATTTTCTTCTGCCTCTGCCACCCTTGAGACAGCAAGACCAACCCCTCCTCTTCCTCCACCTCAGTCTGCTCAGTGTGAAGACAACCAGGATGAAGGCCTTTACGATGATCCACTTCCACAACAAATAGTGAATATAATATAATAGTAAATATTTACTGTTAGCAAATAGCTAATATTTACAAATAATATATCTTCTCTTCCTTATGATTTGCTTAATAACATTTTCTTTTCTCTAGCTTACTTTATTGTAAGAATCCAGTATAGACATAGAACATACAAAATATATGTGGATTGGCCGTTCATGTTATCAATAAAGCTTCCCGTCAGCAGTAAGTTATTAGTCGTTAAGCTTCTGGGGAGTCAAAAGTTAAGTGCGAGATTTTCAACTGAGCAGGGGTTGGCACCCCTGGCCCCTGCATTTGTTCAAGGATCAACTGGATGTGTAGAAACAGACACCCCATTTCAGCCAGAGATGAAAGACATGTGGGCCTGTAGGGACAACTTTAAGATTCATTGTTTGGGGGTTTATTGAAGGGTGAAGATTAAGCACTTAATCTTTCATTTTCTTTTCTTGATGCAATTCAAAATGTGGGAGCGTTGCTTCCAAAGTATCAGTGTTTTATCTTAGATGGCAAATGCATTGCTTTGCTAGGCTTCACCCGCCAGTGCTCTGGGGGGCCTCCTAAAAGTCTGGCGCCTGACTGGGGAGCAAGAGGGATGGAGGACAATGCCTCACGAAAGGAGGAAAGCACCTGGGGGAGCAGAGGGGCAATAAAGAGGCCCCCAGGGAAGCATTTGAAATGGGAGTAGGATCAAGAGTGCTGTCTCCTGCTGCCTACTGATTTTCCACAATATCCTCCTCTCTTAAAAGAATGTCTTCCCCAAATACAGCAGCCTTGCTGGGATGGGGTGAAGTGAAATTTCTGACACCTGCTCGGGATCCTGAACTTGATGTTCCTACATATGTTCATCCCGTGTCATTTTCTGCACTTGCCTAGAAACTTCTCCAGTCATTAGTTTCTCTCCCTGGGGCTGGATTGCTGCATTGAAAGGCTAGGCCCAAAACAGGGCTAAGTAGTCATCAGCAAGGCCACCGCACCAAGTAACAAGCAGGGCTTTAAGGTAACTAAGCCATAAGGTAAGGAACTGCATTGCATGAGGGGTATGTACATTACAAACATAAATAGCAAGGGTGGGCAAACCAGGCCTGCTTTTGTATGTCAACTTTGATTGAAACATAACTACACCCATTTGGTAATATATTATTGGTGGCTGATTTCCTGCTGCAGCGGCAGAGTTGAGTAGCTGTATTAGAGGTTGTATGGACCACAAAGCCTAACATATTATTATCTGGTCCTTTTCAGAGAAAACATGCCAGTCTGTGGTGTACAGCATGGTGTTAAGCTGTGAGGGACAGACAAACGAAGTTTAAGATGCAGAGCTAAGGCCAGGCATGGCGGCTGATACCTGTAATCTAAGCACTTTGGGAGGCTGAGGCAGGCAGATTGCTTGAAACCAGGAGTTTGAGACCAGCCTGGCCAACAAAGGTAGACTCTGTCCCTACAAAATATACAAAAATTAGCCAGGCATGGTAGTGTGCGCCTGTGGTCCTAGCTACTGTGAGGTGAAAGGATCACTTGAGGCTGGGAGGTTGAGGCTATAATGAACCATGATTGTGACACTGCACTCCAGCCTGGGCAGCAGAATGAGAGACTCTGTCTAAAAAAAAAAAAAAATGATGCAGAGCATGCAAATAAAGTTGGTTTCCATCGCCTACCTTAGAATTTTACTGATTTCAAACAAGTCAAAAGAAAACCTGCAGCATTTATAACCCCAAGCATCATGTTCCACATCCTTCAAGAACCTGCCATTGCTGTTTCTCAGGGACAGGTGGCTTCATAAGAGTAATTCAGGTCTTACTGAAAAGGCAGATTCCCGGTGCCTGCCCCAGAGGCCAGTTTCTCAGGTGAGCCTGCGGAAGAAACACTGCTCCACTTACTCAGTCGGTGACTGGCAGCTCAGGTGAGCGTCCTGTATCCCCTGAAGCCATGTCTGATTCTCACAAGGCGCAAGTAATCCTTTCCTAGCTCCAGAACTATTCTTTAGAATGTCAGAGAAAGAAAAATTCTTAATCCTTTGTTTCTCACCACCTAGAGATGCTAGAATTCTACTTCTTGGGACTAAAAGCTATATCATCCTGCATGCTTGTGTTCTGAGGCAAGTGATAACTGTGTTCTGGGGCTTAATACCTCTTGTTTTTTCTCTTTTCCTCTCAACAACCCTCCTCACTACACAACTTGGCCAGGGCCTCCTGTACAAGTGAGAGCTGTTCTCTAAGGCAACAGTCTGCAAACTTTATCACAAATTCCATTAATAAAGTTAAGCATGTATCCTCTTTAGATATATATTAAATTATAAATCACACTTCTGTACCTCTGTACTAATATGCTACATAAATTATCAACATACACAAAACTAAAATCTGAAAATGAATGAGAGAGGTGAAATTAACATTAAAAATTTATTAACAGCACATTTCTTTGCTATAGTTATATTGTTCATTAATAAGATATTTTCAAAAGAGGGCCACAAAATAAATTAAAAATTTTTAATGTATAATCAACATGATTTAATTTTTTTTTAAAAATTGGTTTAATATTTTGTGAATCAATAACTAAAGAGCTGGTTTCAAGGCCCATTTATTTCTGTGTTCAGATTTAATGACACATTTGAAATGAATTCTCATTGGAATATGTAGATCTAAGTATAAGTTTATTGTTAGTTGCACCTAGTGAATCATTATATTTTATTAAATTCTATCTACAAATAATGCAAAGGTTTTGTTGAAATCTAGTTTTAAACTTATATAGTATTACACTGTGTAGATATAACATATTTAGCCAATTCCATATTGATTCACACTTAATAGTATTTTTTCTTCTATGATAAACATACTGCAATTAGTAATCTTATACATTTGTCATTTGTACATTTGCAAGAATATCTGTAGGATACATTCTTGAAAATTGAATTGCTGGGTTAAGGACTGTAATTTTGTAATTTTGCTAGATGTTGCCAAATTGCCTTCCACATGGGCTTGTATGAGGAAGATGGCTAGCATACTGTGTTACCAAAGGTTCAGATATTTGCCAATATTAGGGATGAAACATAATTTTGTCAGCATAGTTTCAATTTTAGTTTCCCTTATTTCAAGCTGTCTGAGCATCTTTTCTTGTCTTTAGAAGCAATTTGTGGACTTTTCTCTCTCTCTCTCTTTTTTTGAGACGGAATCTCCCTCTGTTGCCCAGGCTGGAGCTCAGTAGTGTGATCTCGGCTCACTGCAACCTCCACCTCATGGGTTGAAGCGATTCTCATGCCTCAGCCTCCTGGGTAGCTGGGATTACAGGCATGTGCCCCCACACCCAGATAATTTTTGTATTTTTAGTAGAGACGGGGTTTCACCATGTTTGCCAGACTGGTCTCAAACTCCTCATCTCAAGCAATCTGCCCACCTCAGTCTCCCAAAGTGCTGAAATTACAGGCATGAGCCATGGCACCTGGCCTACGTGCTTTTTCTTGTGAATTGTCTATAATATGAGAAAATATATAGGTTTTTCTTCAAACATCTTTTTCAAAATGCTTTGAAATAGGGATTTTACAATCAATGAGAAAATAGAGACAGATTGTCTTTTTTTTTTTAAAAAATGCTTGTTTAGCAAGTTTTCAGATACATAGTAAATATACAAAAGCCATTTATATTCTTATATACTAGGAATAGAAAATAGAATCTGAAATAACAAAATATCTTTTACAATAGCACACACATGAATATGATGTACTTAAATGTAAACCTAACAAAATCTGTGCAGGATATATATGCTGACAACTATAAGACAGATGAAAAGTTAAAGAAGACCTAAGTAGAAAAGATATACCATGTTCCTGAATTCAAAAATTCAGTGTTGTTAAGATCTAATCTATAGATTTAATGAAATTCCAATTAAAATCCCAGAAAATTGTTTTGAAAATATCAATAAGATGATCTTAAAACTTAAATGGAAGGGCAAATGGACTAGAATAAACAAAACTATTCAGAAAAAGAACGAAATTGAAGGACTCATTCTACATGATTTTAAGACAATATAAAGCTGTAGTAATCCAGACAGAATGATATTGGTGGGAAGATAGACCCATAGATCAGTGGAATAGAAGAGAGAGCCCAGAAATAGATCTACAAATATTTAGTCAACAAAACTTTTATAACGATGCTGATTAAATTCAATGGAAAAATGATGTTCTTTTCACCAAATGGTACTAAAATAAGACTGTCTATGTCCAAAACACATGTTCAAAACCAACAAAATAAAAGAAGGCATACTGAAGAATACATACCTTATATTTCATATAAAAATTAATTCAAATGGATCAAAGACATAAATGTAAAAAGTGAAACTATGAAATTCTATAAATAAATATAGAAAATCTGCAGGACTTGGGTTTGGCAATAAAATTTTAGATATAACAACAAAAGCACAATCCATGAAAGGAAAAAAAACCGTTTAGTTGAACTTGATCAAAATTAAAAACTTTTGCTCTTTGAAAGACACTGTTAAGAGAATGAAAAGACTAGCTACAGACTGGAAGAAATATTTATAAATCACATGTCTGATGAAAGCTTTGTATTCAGAATATATAAAGAACTCTTAAAATCTAACCATAAGCAAACATATGACCCAATTAAAAAATGGGCAACTGATTTAAGCAGACACTTCATCAAATAAGAAGTCCAAATGACAAATAAGCATATGAAAAAATGATCAATATCATTGTCACCAGGTAAGTATAAATTAAAATCACAATTATGTATCACTTCCCACTAATTAGAATTGCTAAAATCAATCAGATGACACCAAATGATGACGAAGACAGAGAACCATAAGAACTCCCATTTATCACTGGTGGGAATGCAAAGTGGTACAGTCACTTTGGAAAACAGTTTGGCAGTTTCTTATAAAGTTAAACACAGACTTATATAAACCAACAATCACACTGCTAGGTATTTAATCAAGTGAATCAGAAACTTACATTCACACAAAACCAAGCTAACCTATGTTTATAGCAACTTTACTCATAATCACTAAAAAATGGAAGCAACAAAGATGACCTTCAACAGGCAAATATATTCAAAAACTGTGATCTAGTCATACAATGGAATACTACTCAGCAATGAAAAGAATGGGCTATTTGATTCCCGCAGCAATGTGGATGAATCTTAAATGCATTTTGCTAGATAAAAGAAGCCAGACCCAAAAGACTACATGTTATATAATTCCAGGCATATGACATTATAGAAAAGGCAAAACTATGGGGATGGAAAACAGTTCAGTGATTGTCAAAGATTAGAGGAGAAATCGGCGATAAAGGGACCACAAATGTTCTGTTTTAGGTCATTGGAACTGTTCTCTATGGTACTGGGGTAGTGGATACATGGCTTCATGAATTTGTCAAGACCCGTAGGCCCATACACCACAAAGCGGGAACTTCATTGTATGCTATTTTTAAAAATCATCCAAGATGTTGAGGAATACCAGGATAGAACTGAGTCTGTGACAAAAAGACCTAACTGTATTACAAATGTCTAACATACATTTGCTGAAGGAGTGTGAAAAGAGCCACTGATCTAGGTAACTTTGGGAACAGTGTTTTGACTGGATATTTAAAGTCTAAAGACAAAACAATCTGTACATAAACACTGTACTCCAGTTGGTGAATTTCTGTCTCATAGGGGTAAATGTTAGCAATTCTTTTTTTTTTTTTTTTTTTTTTTTTTTGAGACAGAGTCTCCATCTGTCACCCAAGCTGGAGTTCAGTGGAGGCAGATCACTCAGCTCTGCCTCCCAGGTTCAAGCAATTCTCCTGTCTCAGCCTCCCAAGTAGCTAAGATTACAGGCACGCGCTGCCACATCCAGCTAATTTTGTATTTTTAGTAGAGACGGGGTTTTGTCATGTTGCCCAGGCTGTTCTTGAACTCCTGACCTCTTGGCCTCCCAAAGTGCTGGGATTACAGGCATGAACCCCCGTGCCCGGCCAGTGTCAACCATTCTTAAAATACTTCACATGTAAACAAATGAAGAAAAACATTGCAGATGATGGGAGCCAGATTTCACACTGTCAGAAAGAGAAGTTAAAAATAAGCAAAAGAGAAAGACTAGAATTGAACTCTGTGATACCGGATTAGAGTCGGAGACATGAATATAAATCTGTCCATCTACCTAGAAACAGTGGCACTCCAGTAGCTATGAGCATTCTCAACACACAGACTTGCTTCTAATACCATTTCATTCACCAGTAAAGGAAACCAGGACTCCTTAGAAAATAGGCTGATTGGCCGGGCGCGGTGGCTCACGCCTCTAATCCCAGCACTTTGGGTGACCGAGGTGGGTGGATCGCAAGGTCAGGAGATCGAGACCATCCTGGCCAACATGGTGAAACCCCGTCTCTACTAAAAACACAAAAAATTAGGTGGGCATGGTGGCACGCACCTGTAGTCCCAGTTACTCAGGATGCTGAGGCAGGAGAAAGGCTTGAACCCAGGAGGCGGAGGCTGCAGTGAGCCAAGATCGTGCCGCTGCATACCAGCCTGGGCAACAGAGTGAGACTCTGTCTCAAAAGAAAAAGAAAATAGGCTGGTTTCAGGACTGGGTCAGGGAAAATGCAAAATGAGTCTGTAGTATCTTGTTAGTCCCAGAAAATAAGGAAATGCTGCGGTTAAGGGAGGCACATACCAAAGAAACACAGGAACCAAACTGAGAAAATTCCCAATCACCAAAACTGGGACAATCACAAAACAAAATAAATAACGATAGCACTGGATTCTAACTCAGAGAATAAAATAATATATATGAGGACATACTGATATGAATAAATGATCGAATAAATAAATATCTGAGGACAAGAAACAAGTCTGTCTCACAGAAGAATTCTAAGTAATCTATGTAGATAATCCCCCTCCAGGAAATGGAGCTTAATTCTCCTCCCTTTGAGTAGGGGGTGGACTGACTGACTTGCTTCCCGTGGATAGAATACAGAAAGGGGAAAATGGGGACTTTCTGGTGAAGAAACCTAGCGGACTCTGTCTTAGCCAAGTGATCCAGGTTAACCTCACCAGGGATGAGTCATGGTAGGTCCCCCTGATAGGACGTGATGAGAAGGGCACTTCACCTCTGTGGTTTTCTTTCCCCAAAATCCATAACCCCACTCGAATCATGAGAAAACATTAATAAAACCCCAAAGGATGGACATCCACAAAATACCTGACCACTGCTCCTCAAGTATGTCAAAGTCAAGAAAAGCAAGGCTGAGAAACGCTAGACTGGAAGAGACTAAGGAAGTATGAGAACTAAAAACAATGCAGTGTCCTGGATTGGATCCTGGGATAGAAAAAGGACAATATTAGAAAAATGAGTGAAAGCTGCATAAAGCCTGCAGTTAACGCATTACACCAATGTTAATTTCTCAGTTTTGGCAGACGTGCTGTGGACGTGTAAGATGTTCGTGTTAGGGAAGCTGGGAAAAGGGTGTGTGGGACTCTGGACCTCTACACGATCTTTCTATAAATCTAAAATGATTCCAAAATAAGTTTAAAAATCTGTGAGCTAGCATACTGTTCATAGCCACTTATCACAGAGAAGGTGAGCGGATTTGAATTGCTTGATTATTGAAAAATAAAAATAACTAATCTGTACAGTGGCCAATGATTGCAACTGCATTGCCAGTGAGAAACCCAGCACACATGTGCCACAAAAGTTTTCAAAGTCGCTCCTCTTCTCATGATCAATTGTTGAGAAGGTTCTATTATTTAAAGGTCTCATTTTAATCAAATTAACTGTATTAATTTCACTCTATAGATACAGTCTCATCCTACTTATTTTTATATAAAATGGGACCGCACTGGTGATATCCTGTGCCATCTAAACGACCACGTATTGCAGTAAACTAAAAGGAGCAAATAGATACATTATTCTCCATTCTCTTATCTGGGGGCCACAGAAAGTAAGATGGAGACACAAGAGCCAAACAACACAGGGGTAAAGACTCAAGCTCCTAAGCTGACTTACACATTTACCTGCATGGAGTCACCAGCCACAAAGCTGAGACCACGCAGAAACACGGAGCAAATCAAACATAGACTTGGTCAGCTCAGCGGTGATGATGGCAGCAGAGGTTTTAAATGTGTGCAGTGTTTTCATTTGTTTATTTTAAAAATTGTGGTAAAATAGACATTACATAAAATGTACTGTTTTAACCATTTTAAAGTATACTATGAGAGTCATTAAGTACATTCACAGCACGCATCCATCCGTTCTCTCTGGTTCCATAACTTTTTCATCTCCCCAAAGGGAAACTCTGTTCCCATTAATTCACTTCCCATTTCCCCTTTTCCCAGCACTGGTACCCACTGATCTGTGTTCTGTCCCTGTGGATTTACCTGTTCTGGATGTTTCCTGTAAGTGGGTCTACAATGTTTTTACCAGTGTTTTTCAAAGCGTAGTTCTCACCTCCAGCCTGGGAACCTCACCTGAAAAACGTGTTAAAATAAAATATCCTTTATCTTAGTCTAGGTATCCAGAATCAGAATTAGGGGTGTGTGGTGGCCTCTAGGAATCTGAGATTTGACATACTCCCCAGGTGATCCTAATGTTCCCTAAAGTGTGAGAAAATCTGAAATAGCTAGTCCTCTCCATCTTCTATTAACCTTGACACCATGGATGGCCGCTTTCCTGTGGGCTCAGATGGCCAACTTGACAAATGAATTTCCGATTGGGAATTAATCACTGAGGTTGACTCAATATGTAACTTTTCCCAAGAGAATGGCAATATGAATTGAGACATCTTCAAATACAGTTTCAGACTGAAAGCTTTAGTTCTTCAGAGGTTAAAGGCCCCATGACGTCACCTTAGGACTGACCCGCCTGTTCCCCAAACCCTGCACCAGGAGGTCTGAGCCACCTTGGGGAATGGACAGACCCACTCCTATCCCCAGGGCAATCTGACTTGCTCTCCAGCTCTATGTTTTGTGGGTGTAGGAGCAGTGGGGGGAGCTTGAATATTTGGGCTCTGAATAATAATTGATTTCAAATTTGTTTGAAAACAAAAAGTCACTGCCTTAACCCAAATCAATGAACTTCTATTAGTCAGATTTCTGGCACTGTTATAGACCAGTGCGGGAGTCATTATAACATTAGGGTGACAGATAGGGCTGAGTCTAAGACTACTCTAGGGAACTCTGGGGACTGTAACACATGCCATAAGTTTCAGGGGTACCCACAGGTAATGCATCTCTAAGTCAAGTCCATTCGGTAAGTCTGGTCCCTAACTCCTGCACTCAAGTGATCCTCCTGCCTCAGCCTCCCAAGTAACTGAGACTGCAGTCACACACCACCACACCTAATTTAAAAAAAATTTTTTTTAGAGACGTGATTTTACTATGTTGGTGGTCTCAGACTCCCGGGCTCAAGCAATCCCCCTGCCTCAGCCTTGAATTACTGGAATTACAGGCATGTACCACTGTGCCCAGTTCCTCTTGCTCATTTCTGTGTTTTTTTTTCTTTTTCTGTGATCCCCTTGCTCATTTTAAAAACATTTTTGGCTTTAGGTTTTTAGCCTGGTTTTATCTTCTTGCTCTACCTACCCTGTCCCTCTACCTACCCTGTTATCTTCTTGATTTCTTCATCCCCAAATTTATCTCTGGCTGAGATTTCTCTCCTGAGGTTCAGGCCAACATACACAACTGCCAAGACATCCTCACATGGGGGCTGGCAATAAACAGATGTATGTAAAAGACACAAGGAATAATTGTTCCATGCTTAGTGAAGGAGAGGGGAAAAAAAAGGGAAAGAAAAACATCAACCATTTCTCTGATGTTTCAGGCCCCAGCACCACCCATTCTAGAGAAAACCCAAGACAGAAACAAGAAGGAATATAAATTTCGTTTCAGCCATAGTGAATTTTATGTGAAGGTGAGCCTCGAAGGCAAAATTTTTCAGAACTCTTTTAGGGCATGTTTCCAAGATTCAGGACAGATAGCAAGACACTAAAAGGAGATGGCATTCCTAACCAATGATTTGGCCTAGGTGTTCTGTTCTCTATACTATTATCCTTACATACCTGGAAAACACAGCCAAATTCTTTCTTAGGTTTCAGACATACCTGACTGCCCTTTTCCCTGTGGGTCCATCTTCTAGTATTAATTATTTTTACCATATTCCAAAGATATGATCAGCTGGCTCATAAAAGGAATATCTATAGCAATATTGTTAAGACCTAAGGTTTGGGATCACCTGCAAGCAAGCCCAGTATGTAGGAAGGAATTGAAATGAAGAAACTCCCTGGAGGCATGATGGAGAAGCCGTCACATGTTGCTGTCAGTAACAGGCCTACAGCAGGCAGCCACAGGGACAGACAACAGGTGAGCACAAACACCAGATTCAGACCATTGACTTTTCTCCATCCTGTTGATGTTCCTTCACCATCCGTAGTGAAGAGAAGAGAAATGCTGCTGGCAGAACTCACATTCTCTGAACAGGTGACTCACGAGCACTGTGACTCACAGCGTATGTAGGACTGCTTAGGTCCAGGTGTAACAGGCGTCCGTGGCTGCAGTTCAGGAGCTAGTAGAGACAGAAGTCTCATAGCATTGCCACTTCCACCCCCAGCTTCATTGCCCCTGGCTAAGCTGAGGTTCCAAAATAACCCCCACTCTCTCCAGGTACTGCTTCTCCTTGCCGCCGTTGATATGCACAGGAGCTTTGGTATGCAGTCAAGGGAGAATTTATTTTTATTTTATTTTTTGTTAGAGATAGGGAATCACTATGCTGCCCAGGCTGGACTCAAACTCCTGGGCCTAAGGGATCCCCCTATCTTAGCCTCCCAAGTGGCTAGGACTACAGGCACATGTTCACACAGTTGCGGTGTTTATATACAAAAATTTTCTAAGTCATCAGTTTTATAGAGACCTATTAGTTTTTATAAGACTCCCTCACTTTTATAACTGTCAATGTTTTAGCTTATAATACGGGCAATTGAAACTGCAAAAGCCCTTTTATTTAGCTGACAACAAAGCCTCTTAGTTTGGATTCCCTGGGTTTCGATTCCATGGCCCATAGTCATTTTATTCAACAGGTTCTTCTTGAGGGCACGGGGTGGAAAGTTCTGCATCTGCCTGGGGAGGTCAAGGTGAGAATGACAGATAAGGAACTGAAGAGAGAAAGCAGCAATGCAAAATCACGGGCATTCCCAGGTATTTGACATTTCATGCACGTAAATACATTTCCCTTCACATAAATTAAAAGAAAAGGCCAGGCCGGGCACAGTGGCTCACGGCTGTAATACCAGCACTTTGAAAGTCCAAGTCAGGTGGATCAGGAGTTTGAGACCAGCCTGGCCAACATGGTGAAACCTCGTCTCTACTAAAAATACGAAAAATTAGCTGGGTGTGGTGGCATGCGCCTTTAATCCCAGCTACTTGGAAAGCTGAGGTAGGAGAATTGCTTGAACCTGGGAGGCACAGGTTGCAGTGAGCTGAGATCACGTCACTGCACTCCAGCCTAGGTGACAGAGCAAGACTCCATCTCCAAAAAAAAAAAAAAAAAAAAGGCCAATGGGCATGTGAAACATTTTATTTGTTTATTGCTAGAACCTAAGTCTACGTGAGCAGGGAGTTTGTCTCACTGTAGTCACAGCCCCAGAACCAGGCTTGGCATGTTAGATGTTTATAAATATATGTTGAGTGAATAAATGAAATAATTTGCTAACATTTAACTTGTTGTATATCTTGGAGATATTAAAGCCACTTTAAACAGAAATTCCTTGCTTCACAATTTGCAATTGAAAAAATGTGGAAGCAACCCGAATGTCCATCAATCAACGAACGGATAAAGTAACTATGGTGTATATATACGATGGAATACTACTCAGCCATAAAAAGGAATGAATTAATGGCATTCGCAGCAACCTGGATGGGATTGGAGACTATTATTGTAAGTGAAGTAACTCAGGAATGGAAAACCAAACATCGTATGTTCTCACTTAAAGGGGAAGCTAAGCTATGAGGGTGCAAAGGCATAAGAATGACACAATGGACTTTGGGAGTTCGGGGAAAGGGTGAGAAGGGGGTGAGGGATAAAAGACTACAAATCAGGTTCAGTGTATATTGTTCGGGTGATGGGTGCACCGAAATCTCACAAATCACCGCTGAAGAACTTACTAATGTAACCAAATACCACTTGTTCCCCAAAAACCTATGCAGAAAAAAAAATGCCCTAGCTTCAGGTTTTCCATTTGCAAGAGTGTTTTGTAAAATTGGCTTTGGGAAGTGCATCAATTCTTTTCTGACACCAGGGGGCGACAGAGTGCATCCAGGAATCAAGTTTTTAAGGCGTTATTTTTCAGAGTGGTTAGTACTTCAGCTGATACTCTTAGATGTGAATAACTGTGCCTAAGTCAAATCAGCATTGCAGGATGAGGTTTAAAACTGTATCAGCATATCTTAAGCTTAACACAAGGTAAGCACGTATCCAGGTTAAAAATAACATCCATAAATACAGCCTGACAATGTGCTTAAAAATAAAGTATTATATAAATGGGTTGCAAATGTTTGAGTCTTTCCTCATTTTACGATCACTTTTTGATGCCCAACCAGATGCCATATGTGATCTAATAGCCAAAGACTATTAGCACAGGAAAAGATCTGATAAAAGTCTATCATTTTGTCCGTGTAATTGACACTGCCGTTCTAACATCAAGGGGGAAATGCAAAGGTTCTAGTTCTGATGCATAGACAGTGACTAAATATATTCCAGCATGGCTGAGTGTCAGGGGCTGGCTCAGTACAATCAAGCATATGAGTAGCTCTTTTGTGCTGGGAAGCTGTTGGGCAGCCTTACTTAACATGGAAGTGCCTATGGGATGAGAGGTCTGGTGATATATTATTAAGGAGGGCATCCTAGGGGCTGGAAGGGAGGAATTTTCCTTTACAACATTATATTTAATGAGAACAAACTTAATATTAGCCCAGTAGACATTGCCAATTATGTGGGAAATTAATGTATTCTTTTATTCCTATCCTCAGTTTGTAGTTCCTGAGGTCCTGAGGTTTGGCCATATAAGAATATCCAGATAGATCCAGGTAGATCCCCCTGTTCCAGGAGTCCTGATTGACAGAACTTGCTGCAAGAGTCAGTAGCCAGCAGCTAAATTGTCTCACCTCCTTTTCTTTTCTTGCCTGGTCTCTGGGTGGAAGTTCCAATTAGGACTCAAACAGCCCCCAAAGCCGGCAGCTGAAGAGGAAAGGGGGAATACGGTGGTGCATCAGTGCCATCTAACTTGGTCTTAAACAGTAGGAAATTAGCTGCTTGTCATTAAACAAATACCAGCCTGTTCTGTGGCTGCACGCTGCAGGGGACATGAAAGGGGACTGGTGAAGTCCCCCCAGTTTCTGGGGGTTAGAATGGGCCGCTCTCCTCCCCTCCAGATTCCGGCCACACTGTTGGCCAGCTGTGGATCCTCTCCTCCCTTGCCTAAGTTAGAGGAGACAAAGTTGAGTGTGAGCTGAGTGCTTCAGTGTCGAGGCTGTGCGGGCGACAATGTGATAGGGCAGCATGGGGTTGTTGTTACTTTTTAAAATTGTTTCCAGGCCAGGCGCTGTGGCTCACACCTATAATCCCAGCACTTTGGGAGGCCAAGGCAGGTGGATCACCTGAGGTCAAGAGTTCGAGACCATCCTGGCCAACATGGCGAAACCCCGTCTCTACTAAAAATGCAAAAATTAGCTGGGCATGTTGACTGGCACCTGTAATCTTAGCTACTAGGGAGGCCGAGGCAGGAGAATCACCTGAATCCAGGAGGAGGTGGTTGCAGTAAGCCAAGATCATGCCACTGCACTCCAGCCTGGGTGACAGAGCAAGACTCTGTCTCAAAATAAATAAAGAAATAAAACTCCATTTCCCAATGCTGCTTTCCACAGAGCTGGAGGACAGGCTTTTGGTGTCAAGTGTCTCACATCCTTGTTTTTTCTTTTTTCCCTTTGCCATGAATATCCAGACAGGAATTTCTGATAACCTTTTGTGAGCTGAAAAGTGACTGAGGCATCTCAATCAACATAAAGGTTTATTTTGCCAAGGTTAAGGATGCTCCCGGGAAAGAGACCTAAGTCCCAGTGGGACCATCAGATCTTGTGACAACTCACTCCCTATCATGAGAACAGCATGGGGGCAACCGCCCCCACGACCCAACCACCTCCTACCAGGTCCCTCCCTTGACATGTGGAGACTACAATTCCAGATGAGATTCAGGTGGGGACACAGAGCGAAGCCGTATCAGCAGAGAATGAGGCAAGTGGTCACATTCTTGTGAGACTCTGATGAGCACTTAGTGAATCTACGTTTTACTTGTGAAAACAAAGGAGGGGGAAGTCAATTACACATTTGTCTCTTGCATGGTAAATCTACGTTTTACATAAGGTAAAGTAAGCCTGTGAGGTCCCAACTCTCTCTTTGGGAACAAAAGAAAGGCAGTTTTTCTAAGCTTCACTTTCCCTTTGGCATAGTGAGTTTGGGGGTCCCAAGGTTTTATTTTCCTTTCCCACTCTATTATAGAGAATTCCTTAGGGACTATTTTGGGTTTTGGGGGTTTTGTTTTGTTTGGAGACAGAGTCTTGCTCTGTCGCTCAGGCTGGAGTGCAGTGGTACGATCCGGCTCACTGAAACCTCCATCTCCTGAGTTCAAGCGATTCTTCTGCCTCAGCCTCCCAAGTAGCTGAGAGTACAGGCATGTGGCACCCCCAGCTATTTTTTGTATTTTTAGTAGAAACAGAGTTTCACCATGTTGGCCAGGCTGGTCTCCAACTCCTGCCTGCCTGCCTCAGCCTCCCAAAGTGCTGGGATTACAGGCGTGAGCCACTGTGCCCAGCCTCCTAGAATGTAATTTGAATTGGTAAATGCTGGATTAGTGAAAACGAAAAATCGACCTGCTATTTACATCCCTAACATAACAGCCCTTAATAGGCAACCATTTTTCATAAGTCTTGTTTCAGACATCCCAGACTCCATTCCCCAGAGAAGCAGAGAATGCATGGGTGCTGTATGTTCACTGCAGGTGTCCGAGAAGCTGCACAGGAACTGTCCTAACATGAAGGAAGTCCACACTGGACACCGGCGCAAAGGGCAGAGTGAAGGCATGAAGTGTCAGATGCGTCTCTGTTTGCCACCGGCACACGTTTCAGCTGTGCTAGATTTGACTAGGTGCAGGACTCCGAACTAGTGGTTTGGTGACTATTACCCTCCACGGTATTGCTATCACATGCTCCCTGACCCCCTTGCTAATATTGCTGTGGTTCAGCAGCTCCAGTCCGCTGTTGAAATGCTGGCAGTATTCAAAACTCCGTTGGGACATATTAAATTCTGGTGAGCCAGTGGGTGGGATGCCTTCTGAATGACGAAGGGGCCCCGTGGCTAAAAGCTGAAGGAAATCTGTGCATTGATGAATGTGCTGCAATGAATCACCAGAGATCTGTTCTTTTCTTTATATGCATAGTACAGCGCAGGGGCCAGGGCAGGGAGAGTCTCTGAGCCCAGACCTTCATAGAATTAAAAATAATGAACATTTGTTATCAGGCATGACTTGACCAACAACTCCGCCTCCATAGTTGGAAATACAGACGTCCACTTTTCGCTGGCGTGTAATTATTTTCTGGAATGCTGAGAATTGTTCCCTGACCTATGGCTCCTTTTTAAGCATCTGGGATATGCAGTCTCTTTGCAGGTTGCTATTTTGAAGTGAGGGAGTCTCAGGGAATTGAATATATGCCGCATAGTTCCTGCAAGATGGACTTCCTGGGTCCTCTGATGAGGCTGGGAGAAGGCAAAGAGGAGAAGTTTCCGTGTAGAGGCCGAGCAGGCTCCAGGCCGCTGCTGAAGTTCAGCTTTCTTCAGCTCTGTAAGCTGGACCCTGTGGCTGGAGTCTGGCCAGCTGCAGTGACAAGTTTCTATTATTATGTAAATGGAACCCCAGTGCAGCCTTGGAAGAGTTTTTGGCACAAGGTAACCCTTTGTCTGCCAAAAGGTAGCCTCTCCCTTTGCTTCAAGCCCAGAGTGTGCATTTTGCAGTGGTGACCTGTAAGCCACCAGTCAACCTGCAGATTGCCTTATTAGGCAGACTGTGGAGAATGGCGGCTGGGGACTGGCTGGCAGAGGCGGTGGCAGTGAGCTTGTGTCCTGCACGAAGCCGGAGAACCCGAGCCCTGGAGAAGTGGCCTAGTACTGTTCTATTGATGATAGTGCTCCGTGATGACAGGAATATGCCCTCTCCTTGGCAGGCTTACTTTATGGGTTGGTTGGAAAACAGGAGGTTTATAGGAGGAAGTGACCGCCCGAAGGACAGAATGGTATGGGGCTTTCTTCACTGCATAGCTTGTGCTGTTCAGTCCTGTATCAGGGCTGATTCTATAGAGTATGGACTTTATCAGGAATTTCCTTTTTTTAAGTTCATGTTTATCATATCGGTAAACTCCTGTTATGGGGGTTTGTTGTACAGATTATTTCATCACCCAGGCATTAAGCCCAGTACCCATTTGTTATTTTTTTTTTTTTTTTTTTTTTTGAGACGGAGTCTCGCTCTGCCGCCCAGGCTGGAGTACTGTGGCCAGATCTCAGCTCACTGCAAGCTCCGCCTCCTGGGTTCACGCCATTCTCCTGCCTCAGCCTCCCGAGTAGCTGGGACTACAGGCGCTCGCCACCTCGCCCGGCTAATTGTTTTGTATTTTTTAGTAGAGACGGGGTTTCACCGTGTTAGCCAGGATGGTCTCGATCTCCTGACCTCGTGATCCGCCCGTCTCGGCCTCCCAAAGTGCTGGGATTACAGGCTTGAGCCACCGCGCCCGGCCTATTTTTTCATGATGCTTTCCCTCCTCCCACCCTCTACCCTCTGAAAGGCCCCAGTGTGTGTTGTTTCTCTCTATGTGTCCATGTGTTCTCGTCATTTAACTCCCACTTATAAGTGAAAACATGCAGCATTTGGTTTTCTATTCCTGCATTAGTTTGCTAAAGATACTAGCCTCCAGCTCCATCCATATTCCTGCAAAGGACATGATCTCATTCTTTTTTATGGCTGCATAGTATTCCTTATCAGGAAATGTGGAATGTTTTCGTTTTAATCCAAGATGTTTTGCAGACTCTAAATCTTGTTTATGTTTTATACTAAAGTCTTTCTAATGGTGGAGTCATGTGTGTAGTAGGAAGGAAATACCACTAGATAATAAGGTGGTACAATGGAAACAGCAGAGTTTTAGGAGCCAGAGGACCTGTGTTCCAGGGCTGCTACAAGTGAGCTAAGTGGATAAGTCACTTGCATTGGGAAGGTGACTTCCCCAAGGACAGAATGGTACAGCTTATGTATCTAGGGCTTAGTGGGCAATTACTTGTGATCATTATATATTAAATGTATTCAAACATCACTGTGTACCCCATAAATATGTACATTTATTATTTGTCAATTAAAAACTAAAATAAAAATGTAGAGTAGACTGAATGCACTCCATTACCTCTCCATCGTACATTTCTCTCCTCAAATTGCATTAACCAGCCTCCCTTCTCCTTTGTGTTCTCTTCAGTAAAGCTGTTTAATGAGTGTGTGGGGTTAATAGTCACAGCCGAGCATCCACGGGGACCGTTCCCCTGACAGAACCTGTAAGGCTGAATCCATCTTTTCTCTTTTGAGTTTCTTCCAAACTTGCTGCAGTAGCTGAAAGTTAGTGAAGATGGCACTTTCCTGCGCTGAAATGCTCGTTCAGATGTCTCAGGTTCCATGGGTTATGGCTCATGGACCAAAGCTGCAGGTGAGGCAAACGAACACCTGGAGGAACCTGTGTTCAGGATGCGGCAGTGACCACGCTCAGAGCGCTCAGGCTCACATACCTTGTCTAAGCGGCTTCTCATTCATCAAGCTGAGGCGTCGGACAGCCTGCAGGGAAGACAGACGCAACCGCGGCTCACGCTGACTCCTGACTGCTCGGGACCCGGCTTCAGTTCTCCTCTCTCCAGAGACCTTGGGACAGCAGGGCTCATAAGCTGCTGCATGAGGACAGGGACAGCTCTTACTGCTGGAGTCAGACTCACAGCATGTGTGTGTGTGTGTGTGTGTGTGTGTATGTGGATATTTAGCACAGTTGGGAGACATCTGAGGTGCTGCTGGCTCTGCTCTGTCTGGTGTCTGTTTTGAGAATGGAACCATGTCCTTGTCGTCTTCATTTCATTGCTTACATCTGCTACTTGTTCAGGGAAAGCACAAATTCACTTTTCTCCTTCTGTTAAAGAAATAATTTTAGCTGCTCACACCTGTAATCCCAGTATTTTAGGAGGCCAAGGTGGGCAGATCACTTGAGCCCAGGAGGCTGAGAATAGCCTGGACCACATAGCGAAAGCCCATACAGAAAATACAAAAATTAGCTGGGCATGGTAATGCACACCTGTGGTCCGAGATACTCGGGAGGCTGAGGTGGGAGGATCACTTGAGTTGAGGAGGTTGAGGCTGGAGTGAGCCGGGATAGTGCCACTGCACCCCAGTAACAACAGGCGAAAAATAAGAATAAAAAACTTAGCTGGGCATTGATGATGCATGCCTATAGTCCCAGCTACTTGGGAGGCTGACGTGGGAGGATCACTTGAGCCCATGAGGTCAAGGCTGCAGTGAGCTATGATCATGCCATTGAATTCCAGCCTGGGTAACAGAGCAAGACCTTATTTTCTTTTTTTTTTTAAATTTGTTTTCTCACTACCTGAAGACCAAGCAGCATGATGTATCCCAGCTTGATGTCTGGGTGTGACAAGTGTCTGAATTTTCTTTTTCCACTTGGGCTTCAGGGATGGCTCTGATGTTTCTTCACGGGCTGACCAAGGCCTCCCTCCCCACCTCAGAATGCCCTGGCTGGGCCCATGGCACGTTCCGTCTGAATGTGGGTGGGTGTCATGCCGAACCCTGTCGACTCCACGGGAAGGCGCAAGTTTTAAGAGGCCGAAGAAGAGACCCAGAACCAGTGAATGAGGCATGGGGTTCTGTTGGGAGTTGTATACAGGGGAGAGAGTCCAGTGGCAGCGGGCTGAGCAGGAGAACCACAATGGCTTTCAAAAGGCGTGCAGTTGATACGGCAATAGCATGTCCACTTGGCACCTCCCCCGACAATCGCCACCTCACAGCCTTCACATACCCCAAAACAAACAGCCCTGATCCCCTGTGCATGCAGTGGCGGGGGCAGGGCAAAAAAGCTACTCAGATGTTCCTCATAGATAAGGAATGAATCTCCAGTTGGCCTCTCCTGGATTCCTTAGCTTGGAACCCTGAACCCCATGCGGGTGCCTCGGTCATAGAGGGCCATTCTCAGGGTGTGCCTAAGTGATTGCTGTCAGGTGCATTTATCACACAGAGGGATGGGACCATTTCAGTCCCCGTTAGGCCTCTCCAGTTCCAGCTCCCATGGCGTCCACTTTTCTTCCTGGCACAGAGGTGAGGGCCCTTGGCCTCCCCATTCACCTATTGCCATCATCTCCTCCACAAATAAGCTCTCCAGCCTCCTCCTCCAGGAAGCCTTCCTTCATCACACTCACCCCATCTGATTATGCTGTTTCCCTGCTTCTTCCTGGGCTTTATATCATCAGTGGCTTGTATTCACAGTTTTCTAACTCTGTGGCGTGTCCTAATCATCTGGGGTGAGGGGTCTTTCATTTTAAACAAGCACCGCACATGGTCTGAGGGTCACTCAAGTTTGATATCTTTTGCTTAATCAGATGTTACACCCGTGCATGTGCATAAACGTGTCTTGAGTCATTTCAACGGACAGTGTGGAATATGCCTTTGATTTGTTCTGTGTCATGACCTCCCCATGGCACCTGCACTGTGAGGCACGGGATCTGCTTTCCCGGTGCAATAATATGACCATGAAGAAAGTCAATCATGAACGTGTGAAATCTCACGAACATGCCCTCCCCTACCCTGCATTAATCAGCAAGGGACTGGGAACCTGTTGTGAGAGCCTGGTAGGTCTCAGGTGCAAGTTAATACTACCCATGGAGGCCGGGCACGGTGGCTCACGCCTGTAATCCCAGCACTCTAGGAGGCTGAAGTGGGAGGATCACTTGAGCTCATTAGTTTAAGACCAGCCTGGGCAATAAGGTGAAACCCTGTCTCTACAACAAATACGAAAATTAGCTGGGCATGGTGGTGTGCGCCTATAGTCCCAGCTACTCAGGTGGCCAAGGTGGGAAAATGACTTGAGCCTGGGAGGTCAAGTCTGCAGTAAGCTGTGATTGCACCATTGCACTGCAGCTTGGGCAACAGAGCCAGACCCTGCCTCAAAAAAGGGGGAAAAAAAACATGAAAAACAAGAGTGACATTGGGGATGGTGGGTGGGTGAGCTTATCTTGCATTTTCATACTGATTATTGTTGCTGAGTTTGTCATTGTTGTTATTTTATTAAGATGCCCTTTTGAGAACAAGGAGGGCCAGAAATTACTTGATTCAAAACTCTTCAAATCATTCAAGTCTAGCTCTAGAACAGCTATGATCTATCGGGTAGCAACAGGCATTTTTTATATACACTTGTCTGCCATCTGGACTTTTAGACTCATAAGAAATTCCCCTCTGTGATGATTCAGTGTTTCCCTGCTTTCTGTTCATGTGAAAACCATCAAGTAGTGAGCATGGAATGACTGCATTTAGCAGAGCCTTCTCCGCCCTCCCTGGACGACTGTACCCGAGTCAGCCCCTTCCCCTCTGCATGAGGTCTTCTTCTCACGAGAGGAGAGGCGTGGGCCCCCGAAGCTCTGAAGGTGTGGCGCATTGCACCTCATCATGTCCCGGGATGCAGCCACAGAGTTCATACAGTGAACACCTAGGTTTACTACTTATTATTAGTAGTAGTAGTAGTAGTAGTAGTAGAGACAGGGTCTCACTCTGTCACGCAGGCTGGAGTGCAGTAGCATGATCAAAGCTCACCGCAGCCTCAAATTTCTGGGCTCAAGTAATCCTCCTTCCTTAGCCTTCTGAGTAGCTGGGGCTACAGGTGTGCACCATCATGCCCAGCTAATTTAAATTTTTTTTTTTTTTGGTGAAGAAGAGGGTCTTGCTCTGTTGCTCAGGCTGTTCTCTAACTCCTGGTCTCAAGCAGTCCTCCTGCCTCAGCCTCCCAAAGTGCTGGGATTACAGGCGTGAGCCACCGTTCCTTGGAACAGTTAGTTTTATATCTATTCATCACATCATTGTTTAAGAGCCCTTTGTGGGTTGGGGCTTTGAACAGGTCAGAATTGGCCTTGGCGTCTCCTGGCCTCCTGCGAGTGGTGGGCCAGCCATGTGCCCCTCACAAGAGCTGTTCTCCAGGTGCTCAGCATGTGCCTGCATTTTACATCAGCTGTGATTTGCCCTCAGTGTGCATTTTGTTGTATATTGTGCTGAAATATACATACCATGACATTTACCATTTTAACCAAGTTTAAGTGAACAGTTCGGTGGCGTTTAGGTGCATTTGCTCACAGAGTGTGCAGCCATCACCACCATCCCTCTCCAGAACTTTTTCATCATTCCAAACTGAAGCTCTACCTCTTCAACAACTCCCCAGTTTTCCCTCTGCCCAGCCCCTGATCACCACCATTCTACTTCCTGTCTCTGAATGTGACCATTCTAGAAGCCTCATATAAGTAGGATTGTACAGTATTTGTCCTTTGGTGACTGGCTTATTTCACTTAGCATCACGTCTTCAAGGTTCCTCTACATTGTAGCAAGTGTCAGAATGTCCTTCCTTTTTAAGGCTGAATAATATTCCATTTTATGTATATTTCAGTGTGTACTTTAAACAGAACTGATCTTTATCTTTTTTTCTGACAATCAGTTCTCCACCCTCTCTTCCTCTGAGGCACCTGTATTTTTCTCCTCAAGAGTCGTTAGCCACAAACTTGGAATGAACCAGAAACTAAAATGATTGGAGATAATTTCATTACAAATGTTAACACTACTCTTTTGAACATTTATTTTAAAGACACTAATACGTCTTTTAGGTGATTGCAATAAGCCTTTTCTTTGAAAAAGAATTCTGAAGTATAGAAAGGCTGGCACCGTTTTCTTTTAACACATCTGATAAAAAATAGTTGTGACTTGTAATATTTCTTATTGAATGTACTTTTGCCTTTTCATCTCTACCTATGTGATCTGTTTTAAATTACCTTAAGCAGTGATGTAACGCAACATTTTATTTGCAGGCTTGTCCAAAATATTACCACTAACCAAAATTCACAGAGCATCTCACAGTGCACACAGGAGGAGAATTAGACTAAAATGAGGAATCGGGAAAGTCCAACCGACCTGTGAGATGTGATCAAAGGGAAATGAAAGGGCCTAAGTGGGCTTTCCATGGGGGACTGCTTCAGGTCAGGCAGTTCTGCCTCCAGTTAAAGATCTGCACACATAAAGAAAATCCACCAAAGAAGATGAGAATACCATTTATGGTTGTTGCTAGCATACAAAATGCTCCTTTACTGGGCTATGAAAATATATCCTTCACTTTGGAATTTCAGTCCAGCTGTGGTCCTTGGTGGCTTATAGTAGATTTCATTAAACTCATTTCCATGGCACTTCTTGATTTTGGAAGTGTATCAATAACTCAAAACAGTATATATTCAGACAACAGCCAGTCATAATATCACACTCCCCTGTACTGTCCATTTAAATTCCAGCTCATAGCCGAGCACAGTGGCTCATGTCTGTAATCCCAGCACTTTGGGAGGCTGAGATAGGAGAATCACTTGAGGCCAGGAGTTTGAGACCAGCCTGAGCAACACAGCAAGATCTCATACCTTTTTTTTTTTCTTTTTCTGAGACAGTTTCACTCTTGTTGCCCAGGCTGGAGTGCAATGGCGCGATCTTGGCTCACTGCAACCTCCGTCTCCCGGGTTCAAGCGATTCACCAGCCTCAGCCTCCCAAGTAGCTGGGATTACAGGCATGGGCCACCATGCCCAGCTAACTTTTGCATTTTTAGTAGAGATGGGGTTTCACCATGTTGTTCAGGCTGGTCTCAAAGTCCCAACCTCAGGTGATCCACTTGCCTCGACCTCCCAAAGTGCTGGGATTGCAGGCGTGAGCCATCGTGCCTGGCCAAGATCCCATATTTATAAAGTTTAAAAAACAGTTGAACATGGTCTTAGCTACTCAAGAGGCTGAGGTAGGAGGATGGCTCGAGTCCAGGAGGTTGAGGCTGTAGTGAGCCGTGTTCGTGCCACTGCACTCTAGCTTGGGCAACAGAGCCAGACCTTATCTCAAATACATAAATAAATAAATAAATTTCAGCTCATTTTCCTGTGGACTGGGAATGCTTTCATTGATGTTCAGTGAGCACAATAAGGTGACACGAGGTGACATCATACAGACCTCTGCAGGAGCGTGCACTGAACCCGAATCTCTTTTCAATAAGGAGTTCCTTGCACGGATTAAATAATGCAGTCCATTTTCAGAGTGTTTCCATATATGTTCTTTCACTTTATCCCGGCCTCACCGTCCTGTTTTCCTCTTGGATTTTTAAAAAAATTTTATTGTGGCTGGTCTTATTGCCTTCATCTTCATTTGCATTTAATTGTTTTGCTAATTACAGAAGGAAATCATGCATATGGTAGATACTTTGGAAAACAGAGAGGGAAAAACATGAACAGAGTTCTCTGAATTATGAGAAAATTAATGCTTGCTCTATCTCCTGTCATTCTGATTAGGTATGTGTGTATCTCTAATGTAACATTAAGAATCTTCAAATCAGTAATGGAGTTTCAACCCTGGTTTGCTTGTTTAATTTATTTATGCAGTCTTCTATATGCACCCCCATGTAGACTAGTTCTAGTTTTATAAATTTATAAACAAAACCACAGTAAACATCCTTGAGTTCATTTATAGTAATTTCTTTGTGTGCAATTCCAGAAATAGAGTTAATGAGTCCTCGCTTCCTACGCACTTCATAGTAGCCATGTCCACATCTTATTCCTCTCCAATAAGGTGGGAGAATTAGGAAGAAAAGGAAAAATAATAATGAATTGCTTCCTTTTTTAATACAACACCCACACCCCACCAGGGACACTGACTTCTCTGAGCCTTACAGCCTTAGCTATGCCCTAGTTACTCATATCTGGGGGCAGCCCTGGTTTCGAGCAACATCTGTGGAATCAAAACTAGAGTTAGAAACCATATAAGGTTTATGAAAGACAACTGCAACTGGCCTGACGTCTCCTTCTGGGCTCAGGCTGGCCCCTTTACCAGCAACATCCCTGTGGGCCAGGGCTGGAAGGCCCTATGACCTCAATCCAGGACAAGTTTACAGCAATGGCCCCGGTTCTCTTGTGTTCAGGCTGATCAGGGATGTGGGAATTGTCCTGGGGAGAGTCAGAGCACGTGGATTTTCAGCCTGGTACTTCCACGCCACAAGCTTTGTGACGTTGAGTGTTCTATAGGAGTCATCTAACATTTCACTACATGAAGACAGGTGATCAGAAAAGCCCCTTCGGCTCCAGTCTTCCCAGGGTCCGCCCGGGCCTGATTCACTTGTTCCAGTGATACCACTGTGGGGTGTCAGCATTGCAATGGCTCACTCATAGATCCTTCAGGTCTCCTCCACCCACTACCTGTGTACCATGACACAACATGGCATGTACCATGGCCCAATGTCATGTGTACCACGGCATGGTGTGAAGTGTACCATGATATGACCATGTTCCATGACATGCTATGACAGTGACCTCCCTCAGCCTCTCCCAGGCACACGGTTTTACCCCTTCTCCTAAAGCAGGTTTGCATGCCCGTCTAAAGGCAACTTAAATAGTTGCTTTTACTTCTCTTTAGCTAAAGATGAAAACCTTAAAAATATCCAGTACAATATTGTACTTCCATAAAGCATTGCTCCTGAGTAAGATTAGTGCTTCTCAGTGGACACAGCAGCAGGGAACTTTGTGCATTCATGCTCAGCTGGTGGCTGTGTGATGCTATTGAAGAGGGAATACAACACCATCAGCACTCAGTTAAATCGTCTTCTCCCTGAAATTTGAGAAAGCCACAGTCACAACTTAGAATTCCTCTGCAAATAAATGTGTTAACCTACAGAATGATGTGAGGAAATGTTTGGGTATTTTGTAGCTCCCCTGTGTGAATGAGCTAGCCTAGTACAACAATAATGATAATAATTTTTGAATGTCAAGTGGAAAAATTAAAAATAATAATTCATTATAATTGGAGAGTAAATGAAAAATTTTCACAGATACTTTCTATTAACATAAAATATAGATTCTTCTTCAGTCTTATTTGGTTTCATATGGATAGGATGGTTAAATAATAGATTACATTTTTTATCCATAATTTCATAAAGAAGGTTATGCTTTTTCCTTTCAACAATTAAGTCATATTTAAGTCAGTTTCTTTGTATCATAATCCATAGGTGAAGCAAAAAATTCTAGTAAGACTTTGTTACCAACTTAAAGAAAATATCCAACATTTTAAAAAATTCTATAGTAGAATTTCATTTAAAAAATTTAAAATATTGGAAGGGAGGGAGGGCGGCAAGTGATGAGAAACTAACGATTGGGTGCTATGCTCAGTACCAGGGTGACAGGATCCATCGCACCCTAAACCTCAGCATCACTCAATGTACCCGTGCAACAAATCTGCAACACGTACCCTCAAATCTAAAATAAATGTTGAAAAGAAAAAGAAAAAAAAAAAGGAAAAGCAAGTGACAGGACAATTTGAAAAGAAAATTCAGAATAGACTTATTCCTTAATAATAATTCAAAATCAACACTTTGATTCTTTTCGGATGACTGTAATTGACTATTCTATAGGCAGAGCAGTTTTCAGGCACAGAAAGTGTGGTAAGCAGTGACACTATGCTCCAAAAAGTGTTACGTTCTTTATAAAGGATTTTTTTGTCCACATGTCAACATATAATTTCATCCTCACTCTCTCTCTCTTTCTCTCTCTGTGTTTTATTTTTCTTTGAGATAGGGTCTCACTCTGTTGCCCAGGCTGGAGTGCAGCTGTACAGTCACGGCTCACTGCAGCCTCAACCTCCTGGGCTCAAGCGATGCTCATGCCTCAGCCTCCCAAGGAGCTGGGACTACAGGTGTGCACCACCACACCCAGCTCATTTTTTATTTTTTGTAGAGACAGGGCCTCACTATGTTGCCCAGGCCTGTCTTGAACGCCTGGCCTCCCAAAGTTCTGGGATTACAGGCGTCAGCCCCCATGCCTGGTTCATCTATTTATTTCCACAATCAGTTGCTTCTACTATTTCCTCCCCTTCCTCTTCTCCTCCCAACACTCCCTTTTTTCTTTTCATTGCTAATTATCTATGAACTTACCATAAAGTTTCCAATTTAGTTATTCACGGTACTAACGTTCCTTGCTGAGTTTTTTTTAACTATCCTATTTGCCATAGTTTTTCCCGATTTTATGACTATAATGTAATGAGTTTAGAGAAAAATGCCAAATGCCATAACTGACACCTCTGGTACCCAGGGCTGATGTAGCTTGTGTGTGTCTTTATTAATTCAGCATATAATTCTTCATTTTCACCTAAGTGTGTTTGCATTTTACAAATGAGTCTAAGTCCACCTGGTTTGAACACAGGATACTAACTCCACACACCCATTTTAGAAGGAGATCTTTAGTTTTTAGAAGAGATTATCTTGTGATTTCCTGTGGTCATTTGGCTAACATTTCCTGCAGACCTACTGTGCGCCAGGTACAGTGTCCAGAACTAAAAATACAAAGACACACTCAGAGTCCCTGCTCCTAGGTGGGGGTGTGGTGAGTCACAGTCTTGAACCCACCTCTCCAAGATCCCGTAGCTCCATCACCAAACAGTTGTCTATCCAGCAGCCAGTTACCCTTCTGGCCCTATTAGTTTGCAAATGAGATTATTTCCCTTGGTTCTCTTGAATGTCCTGAAATGGGGACTCTGTAAATATGGTCAGTCTGTAACTATTGCAAATTTGTCTTGGAATTGCATGAGCATTGCTTGGGCCCATCAACTACGTATTGTGGTTGAAATTAAATGGGGAGGTCTAACAGGTGAAGCTTAACTTAATGGCTTCTGCCTCAAATTAAAATTTTGGGGCCAGGCATAGTGGCTCATGCCTGTAATCCCAGCACTTTTGGAGGCCAAGACAGGCGGATCACCTGAGGTCAGGAGTTCGAGACCAGCCTGACCAACATGGCGAAACCTTGTCTCTACTAAAACTACAAAAAAATTAGCCAGGCATGGTGGCAGGCGCCTGTAATCCTAGCTACTTGGGAGGCTGAGGCAGGAGAATCACTTGAACCAGGGAGGCTGAGGTTGCACTGAGCTGAGATCTCGCCACTGCACTCCTGGGCAACAAGAGAGAAACTCCATCTCAAAAAAGAAAAAAAAAATTGGAATCTCTAGTAATATCTGCCCTTTCTTTTCTCACAGTTTCACTCACATGTTGTTCATAAATCTTAAGTATGGGTTTTTGGCTCTCTGTTAGGTGAAATACTTCATTTAGCTTAGCCAAAGCCAGACTTGGAGCAGCCTGGAAACACTCAAGCATCCCTTCTTCCCAATACACGAGGGTCTCTGTAGGTTTTTCTGTGTGTGTGTGTCTGTAGGGAGAGGAAGTTGTATTTGACTCCTCTGATAGTGGTTAGGTTGCAGCACTGTCTCCTTAGCCGGAGCAAATGCTGGGATGCACCATGGCTTTGCCTTGGTCATCTACATCACCCACATCCCATCACTGGGCTCCAGTCTGTTGCAGCGCCTCCAGGCTTAATTTATGTTCGTAATCTGATTATGGGGTCTGAGCTGTTCCAGCCAGCGGCCTCTTGCTTCTCGTGTACCACAGGCTCAAAGACACAAGTGCCTGGTCGCTCTAGTCCTGCACTGTGAAAAATCTCAACCCAGTTTTGCTTAGACAAGAAGAAGCTCGTTGCTGGCTGAGAATTAGCTGTAGAGCAGGCTGTGTGACTGAGCCTTCTGTGTGCAGCCATGTTCAGAAGCCCAGGTTTTTCCAGCTATTTGGGAGCTTTCAAATTCTCTGAGAAACATGGTAAGGCAAGATAAACATGAAATGCACTTATGTAACATAATGACTGCTTGGGCTCCTCTATTTTACCCTGTGTATTCTCCTGTGTCCAGTTACTTATACACGTTTCTCAAAAGACACTTTAAATAGCTAACTGAGCTTATCTTGTGACTGTTGGTAATGTGAATTTTTTTTCCCTTAGTAAGTTAAAGTTACTACTAAACCACTGAAACCTTTATGTAGGAAAAATTGCAAATGCAATCGGAATGCCCACATTTTGGACCAAATTCTAGATGTGCTGCACTTTAGCTAAAATATTTTTCTAAGTCAAATGCTATACATACTAAATTATTTCTAGTAGGCAGTGGTAAGTAGCATCTTTTTATTAACTCTTCATGTGAGACAGTTTGGAACAAGATACTGTCTTTTCAGTGGCTTTCTTCCAGCCCAGAGGAAAATACATGCTCTCAATTTAACTACCAAAGTGGTGTGGCATGTTCAGTTTACTGATTGAACACAAATGAAACGCTAAGGTTGTTTTGAGCATCACATTTGAAACTCAGCCATGATACATCAAAACTGTTTTCCAGCTCAAATGCACTATTGGGAAGTGACTTGAACAATTCAGACCTCAGATTCAGGAATTTTCTCCGACAGTACTTGATAGTTTTGTGAATTGATTTCTCTTTTGTTAATTACATAACAAGAAACTTGTATAGTTAGGAGAAAAGCTTAGATGTTTTACTGGCATTATATCTTTCATTTTATTGTATTTCTTTAGTTGGCCACAGTTCCAAATTCCAGGACTGAGGATGTATTTTGATGGATAATGAAGTGTCAACATCTGATATATTTTGTACTTATTTTTCCTCGGGCTTCTGCCCCTAAATATTAAAGAGCAAAAGGCACTTCCTTAGGGGAAGAAGTTTCTGTAAATGGTCTATTTGTGGTTTTTTAGTGAACAAATGCTGTAAGCCAAAGACTGTAAAACAGATTACACACCATTAGACTGCTTATAAATTTTGTCTGTGGTTTTGATTAACCTGTTCAATTGGGATGTGTTTTTCCTGCGTAGAATTGTTACCAGCTGTCTTTACATAATATGTATCTTGTCTTCAAAAATAAATAAATGGTTATTTCAATTGGTTGTTATTGTTTGATTTTAATGAAAGCAAAAGACACAGCTGAGTTGTTTTTTGCTCTTCAGTCCCCACCCCCATGCTTTAAAGGCATCTCAAACATTTCTAGTTACCTGGACCAAAATTGCTTTTTTTCTTCTCTATTCCTGAGTATATAGCTGTGTTATTTAGTATTTAATTGCTTTGAGTTATTCTTGCTGCCATAACAAATTTAAATGGTAACATTGAACTAACTATGTTAGAAGTATTATTGTTATTATTGTTGTTATTATTTTCATTTACCCATGGAGTATGTTGGCTGCTTTCTGGAAGAGAAAAGCAAAACTTGCCTATGTACATTTCTATGTGGAATTTGATTCTTAGAAGGTGTCATTTTATATTTCTATTTTTTGTCTGGTTAACGGTTTTCTTTTTCTTAAATTATATGTTCAGAAGGAGTTTGGAGAGTTTTTTCTCATTGGATTTTTAACATTTTGTGTAACTATTTCAATGTTATATTATTTCTTTTCCCTTAGATTTCAACAATAAAAACTTAAGCTTCGCTGGATTCCCACATCAAAGGAACGTTTCAAGATAAAGTAGCCTTGTCTCAAGGACTGTTAAGTTTTGAAGATTTGTCATAGCTTTTAAAATTATTCTCTTGAATACCTAACTCTTCAGTTTCAATGTTTGGCAAGATGTTTTCTATTGATTTATTAAAATGTATGAAGTAAAGGATTCTTTTTGTATTTAATTCTGTTTATGGATGTGATTTGGAGAACAGAATCTTGGTGTCTCTTGTCATTGCAAACTTTTAAAGGACTATTATCTTTTCTTTCTCACACTGCCTCTAAGCAGGCACTGTCCTTTTGCAATCTGTCCATCAAAGAAGGGAGCTAGATCCTTTTGAGAAATGGTTTAAACTTGTTTCTCCTCCCTCTTCCTTCTTCCTTGCTTCCTCTCCTCCCTCCCTCCCTTCCTTTTTCCATAGACACACACACACACACACACACACACACACACATCCATCCATCCATCCATCCGTCCATCCACCCATTTGAGTTATTCTTCCCTGGTCTTTCCACCTCTCTCTCTCTTAACCTTTCTGTACTTCCAGTCCCCTTGGCCCCAGAATATTATGGGTGCTAATTTGATTGACCTAATGTGCTACAACTCCATGACACATCATCGTGGATGTAAGAGAATGTGGAAATGAATGCCTGTGCCATACACAGTAGCTGTATCTCAGGTGCTTTTTAGTAGATTGTTGCCTATGTTAATAGAGTTTGATATTTTCAGATAGAGGCACAAAGTTGTCCCCTACACAGTCAGGCAAAGGTCTCAATCTGTGCTTCACTATAGTGGAAGGGCCCAGCTCCAATTTCCACTCAGTTGCTCTTGTGCCTAAGGTTTTATGACATTGTTCCTTGACCAAAAAGGATTTGCATTTCAATAATGTTGGAATACACAGGGGTCTAACTCCTGTCCTCCTCAGGCTGAGCCTGCTCTGCATTTGAAAATGGCAGTTGATCTTGTGAACACACTGGATGGGACAAATCCTTGGTGTATTTCATCCGCATCTTTTAAATGTTTATGCTTTATTTAATTTTTCCATACAATATCATCAAGCAGCACATCTAAGTATAAGGTTATTTAGAACAATGATGATCCAGGGTCATCAGTGAGGTTGTCTTAACTGACTCACAAAATGTTACTTTTTTAATGGGGTGCATCCATATTTCTCATCTTGGCCATATTTTAATAGGATCTGAAGCTTGGTTTCTTTCTTTTTCTTTTTTTTTTTTTTTTTTTTTTTTGAGACGGTCTTGCTCTGTCGCCCAGGCTGGAGTACAGTGACGCAATCTCGGCTCACTGCAAACTCTGCCTCCTGGGTTCACGTCACTCCCCTGCCTCAGCCTCCCGAGTAGCTGGGACTACAGGTGCCCGCCACCACACCTGGCTAATTTTTTTGTATTTTTAGTAGAGACGGGGTTTCACCGTGTTAGCCAGGATGATCTCGATCTCCTGACCTCATGATCCACCCGCCTAGGCCTCCCAAAGTGCTGGGATTACAGGCATGAGCCACTGCTCCTGACCCCAGCTTGGTTTCTAATATGTCCCTCGTAGGTTGATTTAACTGTCATGGAGCTAGTAAGTGATTAAGGAAACAAGAGACAGGAAGGCATTCCTTATTCAAGGATAGGAAAAGCATGCAATATGAAAGTCACACACGTCAGTGGACAGAGACTCAAAGAGACACAGCTATTCTCAAATCATGGGTGTTATGTCATGTATACCTAGTAAAATGACAGCCTATGTGCTATGGTGCTAAGTGTAAAATGGCCTGGAGGTACAAGATCCTGCTTCCTTAAAAGAAATCTAGTCAACCAGACACCAGCTAAAAGAGACGAAAATATGAGCTAATGGGGCTTCGTCTCCCGTATCTTATAATTTAAACTTCAGTAGGGGAATGAACAGGTTGTGGAGGAGACTTACACTGTGTGGGTGCTGCACAGTTCTTGTAATGACAGCATTTCCACGTTGTGAAAAATAGAGATGATAACAGCGGAGTATCCTGCTCTCCCTTTAATAAAATTCCCCCTGTTGCTACCGGTAGGCATTTAAGTAGGTTAATGGGACACATTTAAAAGAAAAATTGTCACAGAAGCAGGGGGCATTCTCTTCTTAGAAGCAGAGGAAGTGGGGTGGCAGCACAAACAATCAGTCCTAAAGAACGAGCACTGTTTCAGGGGATACAGAGAGTTGGATAAAAATCCAAAAGGTGTTTCTCACTGTTAGAAAGTTAAAATCAAAATACAGAAAATGAAGTGGATAGCATTTACTTTAGTATCTATGGAGAGATGCTTCCCTACTGAAACACAGGATCTTAGTTTTGGTTGAGCTGTAGGGAGACACCAAGGCCTGCAGAGGTTGCCCCTGCAGGCACCCCTTTGTCCCTGGGGAGACTGGGGATGGGGGGTGACTGAGGAGGAAGGGAGGTGTCCGGCATCTGAGAGCTCTGTGCTTTTGGGGTCACCGGTCATATGTGTTAGTAATGGGACCTACCTGTCTCCCTGTTCAGGGACCTCTGAGTCAGAAGAAGCAGAGAGAAGAGGAGAGGCCGGACCCTCACAGGTGCTTGTGTTTCATCAGCATCAGATGAGCCGGAAACGTGCTCACCGATGAACCGTCCTGAATTTTACAAGCGCATCTTACCTGTAATTTCACTGATGATCGGTGCCCTCAGGTAGTGAAAATTCAAGGAAGAAACATGATTTTTTTTAAAGAGAGAAACTCGATTTCACATGTTGATTTGAGGGGTCTTGCATCAGTCACAGCTTGTGGCACCCCTTGAGCCAGAGCCACACTTTCCAGCCCAGTCTGCCTGCTCCTGCTCCTCCTGCCTGCTCATCTGCTTTCTCAGAACCCCCCCAGTCATTTAGCGGGACCAGGGGAGAGAGTCAGGGGAGAGAGGCAGCAGAGACAGGACCAGAGGGTGATGACAGCCGTGTGGACTCAGTAATAAATGTTTATCTGGAAGCTGCAGATTCTAAAATTGATACTTTACAAACACGTGCAATTACACCAGTTTTTCACACATGTATGCAAGGTGAGCGAAGGTACTAAGGGATGATGTGTTCCAAATTATGTCCTGTCCAAAGATGAGAGAAGGAAAGAAAGGAAGGAAGGAAAGGAGGGAGGGTGAGACGGAAGGGAGGGAGGATGGGCTTATGACTGATGTTATTGACTGTATGCTCTTATAGTTATTCTCAATGTTTGTAGTGATTTTACCCCTGGCCGTCACATCAACGTTGCATAAAAGGTACACAAAAAATACTTCAGGGTGAATTATAGTATTCATTTGAAGTGTTTTGTAGTAGTTGTTCATTCATTCAACATATTTTAATTTTTTAAAAATACTTTTTAATTCAATCATTTAATTTTTTAACAGACAGGGTCTCACTCTGTCTCCCAGGCTGGAGTGCAGTGAAATGATCATAGCTCACTGCAACCTCAAACTCCTAGGCTCATTGGATCCTGCCACCTCAGCCTCCTGAGTAGCTGGGACTACAGGCTTATGCCACTGTGCCTGGCTAATTTTCCTATTTCTTTTTTTTAAGAGATGGGATCTTGCTCTGTTGACCACGCTGGTCTCAAACTCCTGGATTCAAACAATCTTCCTGCCTCAGTCCCCACAAAGTGCTGGGGTTAATGAGGTGTGTAATATACTTTGGGTTCTGGTCGGGATAGGCAGTGGGTCCAGGTGCTCTGCCCTCAGGACATGACCAGTCAACTGAGGCCCAGATGAGGAGCAAGAGGAAGCCACAGGACGGCAGGAGGCTGGTGGGGAGAGAGCTCAGGCGGAGGAAACAGCATGTCGAGTGAACCACATCAAGAAGCATCAGAGACTTCCCTCTTAGAGCTTGGGTTTTCTTTGGTTTCTGACCTGCCATCAAAAGGCTGCACTTCACATGGTGCTGGCACTATTTGTAGCATGTTTGGAGAAAATAAGTGCCTGTGGAGCCAGGGAGAGTTCGGTGATGACTCGTAAAGCTCACTCTGTAAATTCAGCGGAGTATTTAACTCAGGGACACTTTCTTGTTTTTCATTAGTGGCTCCATTGAGCTTTCTGAGAAACAGAAAGAAAAAGGAAAATAAAGGCACACAGGTGTTTATTTTTGAAAATAAGATATAGCATTTGTACCCCAAGTCAGTGCCCAACAAGCTGAATATTTCAGGGATTACATTATTTCACTTTAATGTAGAATTTTTTTTTTCCTGAAAATATTTTAGTTTCCCAAAGAAAGTATAGAACTTTGTCAAGATGCTTAAATTAGCAATTAAATAATCAATTAAAACAACATGCCATTCCTTGAATCGAGTACATTTCTGCCATTATTTAATTTTTTGAGGTTTCTGCATTGAAAGGAGTAGTTACTGCCTTACAATTCAGTGTTTAGAAGTCAGTGCTAATTCCAAGTTTCTGACTAGGCAGGTGTCCTAGGCTCTTCCAGCCAATCTGGAGTGTGGCTTATGAAGCCTAATTATTCTCTAGACTTTTCATTAAATAATGTGAACACACGTACCTGTGGAATATAAGCTTTGCTACATTACATACGGAAAGACGAAGATTTCAGACAGGCTTGGTTCTAGGAGCACGGGATGGTGGCCATGCTTTGGACTGTGTGGAAGTTCTTTCCCTGTAGTTTACACAGTTGGTAGAGGTTATTCAGCTGTCCCACAGCGGCTTCCTCGGTCTCTTCCTTGGCCTCTATGGAAATGTACCCGTACAGTGGAAGGTCAGCTTCACAGTGAGTCTTTTTCAAGCCCATCTTTTACCCCTCTGGAGGTCACACTGACCTTGAGGAACCGCAGTTCTCTGTTTCCACAGGTTTGTTTTCTTCCTTCGAGGCAGCAGCACCCTCTACCCTGCCTGCTCCAGGCACATCAAAGACGATGGAGTTGTGTACACAGTAGTCTTGAGGTGACTGTGGCTGGTATTAAACTAGGAGACGGATTTGAATCTTATCTCCTCTTCTTGTCAAATATGAGTCTTTGGGCAAATCACGTAACAATTTCCGGATCTGTAAACTGAGGATGGTACTCGTTCTAGTGTTGTGCTGCAGCCTGACGTGCGTGCCTCTCTCCCGACTTTGAGTTCAGTGAGTTCTGTGGGAGCCTGAGATCCGCCATGTTAGGAGTGTTGACACCACCAGTCAATACTACAAGGCAGGTGCTTTTTGCAAGGCCAGGTGGAGGGCCTGGGTGGGCGGGGCAAGAGGTCAGGGCCATTTGTACCTTTATCAGCACCCTGCTGAGTAGTTCATACCTCATAGGGTCTTGGGGAGATAATTAAGGAGATACTTGGGGTGTGCTTAACATGGGGGAAAGTCCACAGTAAGGGCTCACTTCCTTTATTATTCTCCTCTTTCATTTCCTCTTTTATTCCAACACGAGTCTACATGAGGCTTTCCAAACTTTTGACCTGCTTTGATGTCTTGGTTGTTTGAAGGCATCTGTTACTTTAATATAATTTTAACACTAGAGGACAGCATGTAGATCACCTAGACAAGTTGTTGATTTTCTGAAGAAGAAATTGTAGCACAGAGAGATTGAGTAATGAATCCAAGCTTGCACAGCTATTCCTAGGTCAAGAAGAGGGGGTCAGTCCGAGCTAAAGCATACAACTTCCAGTTCAGTGATGTTTTCACCCCCACACACCACACCACCCACCAATCCTGCTGTAATTACAGCACAAAAAATCACAATATTTACCGAAATACAAGTAAATGAAAAAAGCTACCAATTTACTCCCCAATATAAAACGTTTTACTTGCGATCGACAGTGGCATAAATTTTATGTTCTGTATTTTTCTACTTAATATCATATCTTGATTTAAATGGACTTAACTATTAATGGAGAAATGTTTCACTTTCAGAAGGAGTTCTCACTCAAAGATAAAGAACAGCTCACTAACCACAAAAGAGGAATTGATGCTAAGCTTTTAGTTGTACTTCCTAAAGGTAAGGCCATTCCTAAGTGACTAACCATGTCTGGGTAGATGCATATTGTGTTGTCTGAATTTCCTTGAGCAGAACTCTCTTCCTAACCTCCAGCTTACAGTCTCCGTTGCGGCCCTTCCTGCCTCCTCCAAGAATTAGCTTCAATTCCCTTCCATCTCTCTCTATGTATTTTTAATCCTCACCTTTCTTCCCCTCCTTGCCCTTTAATTTTAGGCCTCCTGAGGTTTTGCCAGAGGCTGGGTGTGGTGGGTGAGAAAGGGAACATAAAATCGACCTTCCCTCATCTCTTTTCTCCATTTAACCTTCTCCAAGGGCAGTGAGTTCTGACCATATCCCCATCTCTTCTCTGTCCATCCACTCCTGCTGCCTCCGGAGGCTGCCCCAGGCCTCCTGATGCTTCCTAGAATTAGGGCTTTTACATTTAACCTCTTGTAGCTTCCTGCTGGGCTGAGAACAGCCCGTGCAGACTATATATCATGACCAACTTCCCCAAGCAGGCACTACACATGTTTGGTGAATTACTATTTCCACTGGTCAAGGCGCACATGCAGTAAAATGTCTGCACCACTATAAACCAATTCCCCCTAGTTTTCCCTGTGAAATGATGGAAACATCGCCTGGTCTTTGTAACTGTAACACCAGCACAGGGAACGATCATTGGTCCAGGCTCACTTCATTCTGACTGAGCTGTGGAGACCTTCCAGGGGAAGAAACAGATTTGATGGAAGGGCAGATTGTTTTCTACTCTGAGAGAAAAAGCAAAAGTCATGTCCCAAAGAAATTAAACCAAACAACACATTCTTTTAATAGAAAGTAAATCCAGTAAGAAAGGCCCGCTGCCGAATTGGAATACATCTGAGGAATGGAACGGATGATTGGCCAAGACATAGTCTGATGAGGGTGGATGTCTGAAAGACTCCAGGGATTTGACCTGGTGAAGAAAACCCAGACAGGGACATGTGGCAATTCTCAAGAACTGACAACACTGTCAGCTGGAATATAGGTTTATTCTATGTTGCTCCAGAGGCCAAAAGTAAGAATAATATATAGAATTACAAGGAGGCAGATGAGATTTCATATCAAAAAGAAAATTAGGCCAGGCACGGTGACTCACATCTGTAATACCAACACTTTGGGAGGCTAAGGCGGATGGATCACGAGGTCAGGAGTTCAAGACCAGCCTGGCCAAGATGGTGAAACCCCGTCTCTACTAAAAATACAAAAATTAGCTGAGCATGGTGGCGGGTACCTGTAATCCCAGTTACTCAGGAGGCTGAGGCAGAGAATTGCTTGAACCTGGGAGGCGGAGGTTGCAGTGAGCTGAAATCGTGCCATTGCACTCCAGCCTGGGTGACAGAACGAGACTCCATCAAAAGCAAAAGAAAAAGAAAAGAAAAGAAATTTAATAGTTCATGGTACCTGGAAATGAGGTGGTCTACACTGTGCTCGCATCAGCTCTCCCCCAGAAGTTTTTTAGGCGAGTCAGTGTCCTTGTATCCAGGCAGGACAGGTGCAAATGGGGCACGGAATGGCTGTGAAGTGGAATGATTCTGTCAATGCCTAGGACTCTCTGTGAAAGACAAAAAAAAAGTTTACTTCTTTTTATTTTAATTTATTTATTTTGAGACAGAATATCTCTCTGTCACCCAGGCTGGAGTGCAGTGGCATAATCTCGGCTCACTGCAACCTCTGCCTCTCAGGTTCAAGCGATTCTCCTGCCTCAACCTCCCAAGTAGCAGGGACTATAGGCATGTGCCATCACAACTGGCTAATTTTTGTAGTTTTAGTAGAGACGGGGGTTTCACCATGTTGCCCAGGCTGGTCTTGAACTCCTGGCCTCAAGTGATCTGCCCGCCTCAGCCTCCCAAAGTGCTGGCATTATAGGTGTGAGCCACAACGCCTGGCCTTAAGTGTTTAAACCTATTCAGGTGATCAAAACAAGGTGTAAGAATGAACAAATCAGTATAAGCATTAGCTGAGAAGAGTTGATTAGGCAAAGTTCTACATAGCAGAGGTTGTTTCCACCAGTCAGAAGGATCCCTCTTTCCCCTTCTCTATCCCAATTCCTTTATTTGAAGCATAATACCACAGGCAATATTATGAGCAGAAAAATAAAAAAACAGTATGATATGCTAGGTTCCTTAAGGTTCAACAAATGGTACCTTCATCTATAATAAACTTTTAGAACACCTAAGCTTATTAACCAGTTGTATTCCAAAATTTATCATAAATGGTTATTAAAATATAATTTTTATAAATCAAAGATGATTTCATGTCTTCAACCAGATTGATATTTCTAAATTAACAAGGTCCTTTAAATCTTTAAAATATGCTTTAAAAATGCCAGTGCCCCGTGTTCTCTGAATTTCACCTAAATTCTCTACAGTCTTATTTCATGTCTTTTTTATGAGAAAAAAAAAAAAGGCAGATTTGGAAAGACCAGCACTCTCTTTGTTTCTGTGTCTCAACAGATATGTTAGTAATGTTGTCTGTCAGCCTTTAGCAACGTATGTGAAAAAAGGATTTAGCTATAATTTTGTTTTAATGGCATCAAGTTTTATGTTACAAGTGTATAGAAGTCTCTTTGTGTTCATTTCAAGAGGGATTTCCCCTGTGAAATTGAGCATTAAAGTGGTTGCTGCTTTTTCTCCTTGGGACTTCCCTAAGTGTGTATCACAAACAAGAAATCAAGGGATTAAAAATCCTTACCTGGCCGGACGAGGTGGCTCTCCACTGTAATCCCAGCACTTTGGGAGGCCGAGGCAGGTGGATCACCTGAGGTCAGGCTTTCAGAACCAGCCTTGCCAACATGGTGAAACCCCATCTCTACTAAAAGTACAAAAATTAGCTGGGCATGGTGGCCGGTGCCTGTAATTCCAGCTACTCAGTAGGCTGAAGCAGGAGAATCACTTGAACCCAAGAGGTGGAGGTTGCAATAAGCCAAGATTGCACCACTGCACTCCAGCCTGGGCAACAAGAGCAAGAGTCCATCTCAAAAAAAAAAAAAAACCTTACTTATGTAACATTTATAATATTAAAATAGATTTTCCATCGAGGAATTATGAAATGGGCCAAATGTTACTCTACTTTCTTTAGCAGCTTTATTAGGAAACAACACAGTCGGGCGTGGTGGCTCACACCTGTAATCCCAGCACTTTGGGAGGCCGAGGCAGGTGGATCATCTGAGGTCAGGAGTTTGAGACCAGCCTGGCCAACATGGTGAAACCTCACCTCTACTAAAAATACAAAACTTAGCCAGGTGTGGTGGCAGGCACCTGTAATCCCAGCTTCTCAGGAGGCTGAGATGGGAGAATTGCTTGAACTCGGCAGGCGGAGATTGCAGTGAGCCAAGATCGTGCCAGCCCAGGTAACAAAAGCAAAACTCCGTCTCAAAAAAAAAAAAAAAAAAAACCACATCCCATGCAGTCCTATCATTTAAAGTATGCGATTCGGTCAGTTTTAGCAATTCACAGAGTTCTGCCTCCATAGGCGCAGCCAGTTTTAGAACATTTTCATGACTCCGAAAAGAAACGCTACACCCTTTAGCCGTCACCCCTCCCCCTTATTCCTCTAGTTTGTAATTGCTTGGTTTATGAGCTGCTTGTCTTTATATTAGTGGCTGCCATCCAAGAGTAAAAGTTAAAGGGCTTTACTCCTGTGGGAAGTAAGATCAGAATATTCCCGATCTGGCCTGGGCTCTTGGGCTGTCGCGTCAAGGAGGAGAGAAGTGTTCTTGGCAGTACCCCTGCCACTTATATTTCTTTGGAAGGTTCTACTGTGCTCACGTTTGGAGAACTGAACTCAACAATGTCTTAGCCAGAAACTTCTGTTTCTTAGAGCTAATGGAAGAAACTATGTTTCCCAAGAAAAGCACCCCACAGACAAAATCGTCCAGCATATTGGTGTTATATAGTCTTATTGATAAAGCATATTAGGTAGTTAAATAACTTATGAAGTATTATAGCTCTGCTGTCAAATTTCCTTAAATCTCCTTACTTGAAAACTAATCTCCAGATCCCATTAGAAATAACTAAAGAAATAGACTCATGGAGTCTGTATTGCCACTGTAGCACCACTCCGAATCACTCAAAGAAGAGTAACAGACCAACATAGCAGGTAAAACAAGGGACAGGCACGTAAGTTTAGAAGCCCTAATGTATTTGAAAGCAAAGTAGATGTCTTATTATAATGGAAATTAGACCATTGATGCTTATTGATATCTGGATTACATAATAACTACTATTACTAAACATGAACCATATATGAATTATAATTTTGACACAGCATATAATCAATTGAATTACAGCTGGTGAACCTAATTTTAAAAAGCATTCTTATTCTTTTTTGTTAGAAAATACACACTGAAGAATTTAGAGATAAAAAGGCCTCATGCTGCAATTGACTCAAATGGTTCAGAAAAAATATTATGTAAACATGTATGTGTATGTATGTACATACATATGTACATATAAATACACTTATGGAGAGGGAAAAAAGAATAAAAATAAGCCAAAGTAGTAAAATGCTAACATATTATGAAGGATATCTTTTACATTGCCTGTAAGTCTGAAATTACATAAAATTTTTTTAAAGTTTTCAAACAGAGACCTTCAGGATGATCAATCACAAAGATAACTTTGGGCTGGGCATTGTGCCTCATGCCTGTAATCCTAGCACTTAGGGAGGTTAAGGCGGGTGGATCACCTGAGGCCAGGAGTTCAAGACCAGCCTGACCAATGTGATGAAACCCCATCTCTACTAAAAATACAAAAAATTAGCTGGGCATGGTGGTAGGTGCCTGTAATTCCAGGTATTTGGGAGATTGAAGCAGGGGAATCGTTTGAACCCAGGAGGGGGAGGTTGCAGAGAACCGAGATTGCGCCATTGCACTCCAGCCTGGGCAACAAGAACAAAACTCTGTCTCAAATAAATAAATAAATAAATAAATAAATAAATGAAGATAACTTTGGTAGAACTGTAGGTAGTCTGTAAAGAAAGCAACAAAGTTACAACATAGATTTCTACAGCAAGAGGGACTTCCATCCATGATGTTTTTGGCATTAGTTTTATGCTAATAATTAATAATATAAAACCATGTGTTATAATATTAATAATAAACACGGTTTTATATTAGTAATAATATAAAACAAACATGGTTTTATATTATTAGTAATAATATAAAACAAACATGGTTTTATATTATTAGTAATAATATAAAACAAACATATAATATAATACATGTTAATTACACATTAATTATATTACATGTTTGCATAGACTTGGGGAAAAGAGGTGAAACTCAAAATGTCTATTACTTCTTTTTGTCTGGTACATAATTTCTTTATTATAATCCCACGTCTGTAGGAATGAGGTAAATCTTGGCAATTGAAAAAATATTTGCTAGAAAGAATGGACTGACAGCTAATTATTTGTTTGCCGGAAATTTGTTTGCAGGAAGAATTTTTATTTTCCTAAAAAATTCACTATAGATTTCCACTAAGAGTTAATAAGCTCACCAATACATTTAAAGGACAGTTTAATTTATGAGCTCATTTAATTCCTCAGGGAAGGCCAGGCACAGTGGCTCATGCCTGTAATCCCAGCATTTTGGGGGGTTGAGGTGAGTGGATCACGAGGTCAAGAGATCGAGACCATCCTGGCTAACACGGTGAAACCCCGTCTCTAAAAAAAATATAAAAATTAGCCAGGCACCTGTAGTCCCAGTTACTCGGGAGGCTGAGGCAGGAGAATGGCGTGAACTCGGGAGGCAGAGCTTGCAGTGAGCTGAGATCGTGCCACTGCACTCCAGCCTGGGCAACAGAGCAAGACTCCATCTCAAAAAAAAAAAAAAATTCCTCAGTGAATGATCAGAGAGGACCCTAAGGTGTCCCTTCAAGTACCCACTATGTTGATGGATTCTAACTTCCAGGAGCAATAGGCTTGGCATAGCTTTGCGTTGAATCTGGGCTTGACTGAAAAGAGTGCAGTGCTGGGCTAGTGGCGTCTGTGCTGTGTAACCTAGGGCCTGGGTGTCTAAGGCACAGGCTGTGTATTTGAAATTCTAGTACTGGGGCATCAGTGATTCTCAATGGTTCTCAATCTAGGGCAGTCCCTAAGGGGCTTTAGAAGGACATTTTTTAGGACATTTTTGTGTTGCAACAATTGGGGGTGATTTAGCTTTTAGTAGGAGAACCTGGGACATTCAACATCCTGAAGTACAGAGCTCGCAGCAAAGCCACTTTCCACTTAGAAGCCGTTAGTGCTCCCATAGTGATCTGCGAGTTCTCTGGAGCCAGCCTCCTGAGTCCATGACCCTGATGAGGTCCATCTGTGTGTCTGCTAAATCCTGTCCTGAGAACTTCTCGTCTTATGCCCAGAAGTGCATGGCTATCAGAGGGCAGTGTTCACTGGTGGGCTGCTTAGCCTGTTTTGTCTAGAAGAGGACAAAGATCTCCATGGGCAATAGGATGACTCAGCCTGTCCCCTGTCCTTCTCTTGGTTCTTGCTACTCCTGGCTGAGGTTCAGCTTCTGTGATGAACTGCATCCTGGCTTCCTTCTCATGTTATCTTTGTCCTTACGGAATACTGAAGCAGGGCAGTAAGGGCGGCAGGAAAGTCTACCTTTCCTGTGGGCAGGAGACTTGCACAGTCTCCCGATTAGCTGATCTTTCCTTCTGGAATACAGGGAATAGAGAATGGCAGGAAGCATTCCAGAAGGAAAGATCAACTAATGATCTTGGCACTCAACTACTGATTATGACACTGTATGTGTGTGTTAATGGTTTTGATCCTTACCCAGATGAAATAGTGTGGGGGGTGGGGAAAGGGAACTATCAGGCTGTGCCTGCAGTCTCAGCACTTTCGGAGGCCGAGGCCAAAGCCAGGGGATCGCTTGAGCCCAGGAGTCCAAGACCAGCCTGGGCAACATGGTGAAACCCCTGTCTCTACAAAAATACAAAAATCTAGCCGGGCGTGGTGGTGTGTGCCTGTAGTCCCAGCTAACATGTGAGGATGAGGTGGGAGGATCACTTGAGCCTGGTAGGTTGAGGCTGCAGTGAGCTGTGATCACACCACTGCACTCCAGCCTGTGTGACAGAGACCCTGTTGATGGTGACAGGAGACAGACACATTCCTAGGCAGACAGGGACAGGTCCCCGGTGAAACCCAACCTTCAATCCAAAGAGAGCCTAAAGCCCAAAAACCAAGCTCCTAGTTCCAGATAGAGCCCATAACCAGCATGAGAACTTCTATCATCATCTTACCCTGTCTCTCTCTATTGGTTCCTTCTCAATGATACCGTTTTTTTGTTTGTTTGTTTTTGTTTTTTTTTTTTCTGAGATGGAATCTTGCTTTGTCGCCAGGCTAGAGTACAGTGGCATGATCTTGGCTCACTGCAACCTCCGCTTCCCAGGTTCAAGTGATTCTCCAGCCTCAGCCTCCCGAGTAGCTGGGACTACAGGCACGAGCCACCACGCCCAGCTAATTTTTGTATTTTTAGTAGAGACAGGGTTTTACTGTGTTGGTCAGGATGGTCTCGATTTCTTGGCCTTGTGATCTGCCTGCCTCAGCCTCCCAAAGTGGATGATGCCTTTTAACCAGTCAAATGGTACTTTTACCAAAACCTACTTGTGGACCAGTCAGCATGTGCTACCCCATTCTAAGCCCATAAAAGCCTCCAACCTCAGCCTCACAGAGGGCTACCTGCTCATGGGCTCCTCTTGCAGCTGAGTGCTGCCCACTCCAGGGTCCCCTCTCCACTGAGAGCTTTCTTTCTGTCACTCAATAAAAATCTTCTCTGCCCTACTCACTCTCCAGCGCTGCCCATCTTATTCTTCTTGGTCACAGGACAAGAACCCTGAACTCGCTGAGCTGTGGGCAGCGGGTAGATATGAGCTGTAAGTGTCCCTGCTTGCCAAGCTGTGGGCAACAGGAGTGAAAGAGCGGTAGAATGCCCCTGCTCCCTGAGCTGTGGGAGTGAAAAAAGCCGCTGAGTGTCACACCCTTTTGCTCGCCAAGCTGCAAGCGGCTGGAATAAAAGGGCTTATGGCAAAGCTCCCACTCACTGAGCTTTGGGAGTGAAGAGCTGCATTTCTTGGGAGTTTAGATGTTGGGACTCCCCAGTCAAGAGCTGCAACATCCCTTGGAGCTCCATGGTTGCTGGCATCTCCAAGTTTTTTGGTGCCACTGTGTTCCCCTTGTCTAGACGGTGGCACCCAACACAGAAGCTGCTTGTTGCACACCTGGTCCAGCTGTGGACTGAGGGTGGAGCCTTAGCAGGCATAGGATCTGGGTTGGGAGAACCACAGAGTACAGCCTGCTGGCCAAGTGGGCAGAGTGAGCCTGTAGGCCCAAGCAAGGCCCTGGACACAGGTCACCACAACTGCAGAGATTTCTGGCTGGCGAAGTGGCACCGAGGGACTCCTGTAACACTGTAACGCTCCCTCCCAAGCAAGCAGGGAGAAAAAAGCCGCTGTGCACTGTTTCCTCCCGCTCACCGAACTACAAAAGCCGTAACACTGTAAAAAAAAAAAAAAGAAAAGAAAAGAAAAGAAAAGGAAATGAAGGAAATGTGATAATGCTACTTAGGACCCTACTAACATTTTCTATTTCTCAATTAGGGTTTGAGGCACGGGTTCAAGTCGTACCTTTTAGGCGCCCCTGGAATTTGGTTTCGATAGCTTCTTGAGTGGCCTTTTGAAAAATTTGGCTCCCCTCTCCTCTTTGGGGTTTAAATAACTGATTAAAATGCTTCGCTTTTTGTCATCTTTGAAAATATTTTCAAAATATGTCCTACCAACCATTAAAGTTTTATCACCATAATCTCACTAGGGCTAATTTGTTAATGGGGAAGCTGTTGTTATTGGCCAAGCCTCCTCTCCCCAGGCTGCATGGCAGGGTGCCCCATTCTCACTATACCCCTGTCTTCTAAATAGCAACATAATTACCTTTATAAGACAAGCGACTCTGCTTCCAGCTACTCTGATTCCTGCAGAGACCAACTGAGAGACTTTTTTGAAGTCACAGACAGAGACACTTTGTCTTTTTGAAGCCAGCTACCCTAACAAAAGCCAATTCAACTAGTTTTAAGGTGGCTATCACATAAAAATAAATGAAGAAAAACAAGGCTTACATCTCTGAACACAGTCAAAGGACAATACAAGGCTGGACGCGGTGGCTCATGCCTGTAATCCCAGCACTTTGGGAGGCCAAGGCAGGCAGACCACCTGAGGTCAGGAGTTTGAGACCAGCCTGGCCAATATGGCAAAATCCCATCTCTATAAAAAATACGAAAATTAGCTGGGCATGGTGGTGGGCACCTGTAATCCCAGCTACTCGAGGGGCTGAGGCAGGAGAATCGTTTGAACCTGGAAGGCACAGGTTGCAGTGAGCCGAGACCACGCCACTGCACTCCAGCCTGGGCAACAGAGTGAGACTCTGTCTTAAAAAAAAAAAAAAGGGCAATATAAAAGCTATGTGTGTGTGTGCATGTGTGTGCATGTGTGTGCGTGTGTGTGCGTGTGTGTGTAGTTTTGACTCCTAAAAAGCACCACTTTGAGAGAAGAAAACGGAAATTGAAGCAGTCGAAAATCAAATTCCTTTGAGTTTCTCCTGTGACTCAACCTTTCAAAACTTCTCATCGGCCCTGACCCCAGGCTGTCCGGCCACCTCCCTTTCTTTCTCCCATCCCTTCCTGAGTCCTTCATAAGAGCCTCTATGAATTTAAGCGATTGAGGAGCAGGCAAGAA
>NW_022680803.1:0-71541 GCF_009764315.1 Trachypithecus francoisi
TCTCACCTGTGATCCAGGTTCTAATTTAGTTTTGACTTGGAGTTCTTAGTGCTCAGTTTTAACACGTCTCATTCCCATGTACAAGGGGAGAGTTAAAGTTTGACTTAGTTGGGTTGCTCAAAAGCTGTCCCAAGAGAAAAATCTGTGTATAAATGATGTATTAAGGCAATGTTCCCAGTGACAAGAGGCAATGGAGTTTGGGATGCAGAGAGGAAAGGCAAATTACTCAAGCTGTGTGATTCCAGGCAAAGAATCCTGTGGTTAAGAGCTCACACCATGCTCTTGGAGGGGGACAAGGAGGCTGGGCTCTCCTGCGCCCATGAGAGGGACTCTCAGGACAGCAGCAGTGGGAACAGAGCAAAGTTCACAGAGCAAACAGGCGATGGGGACCAGAAGGACCTGGCAGGGTGGCAGCCCATGGGACACAGAGGTAAGACCAGACAGAGGTGACAGCAGCTGCTGGAGAGAACAAATAGGGAAGAGAAAAGCAATGGGAGAAGAAGCTGTCATCATTAACAGAGAGAAATAAGGAGTGAGTGCAGCTAAGAGCCATAGATGTGATTACCTTCGTACCCTAAGCTTGCAGGCCAGGGAATCTGCATGCCAGTCTCCACTTGCTGAATGGCAGTTTTCTTTTGATCATCTTCAGTTTTAGGACACTTGAGGCATAGCTGTGGCCAATGACTTGATGCTCATGTGTGTTGTCAGTTGAGCCTTCAAGAGCATCACCTTCCAGCTGGGGAGGGTTCTTCATTCCAGGAGGCTCTAAACCCAGCTCTGAAAATGAAACCACACCCAACAGCGTTCACTGTCATCCATGATCTTACTGTGACTTTCTCTTCCACCCAGGAGGATCATCAGAGAAGGAAAGTGGCCATAAATAAGAAAGTCCAAGGGGTAAAGGGAAGCCAGGAAAGACATTTTGGTATTTTCTGCATTGTTGATTTTTCATGCATCACCCAGTAATGACAAGATTGCCAGGAGGAAAAGGTGATCCAGTTGACAAACATATTCAAAAAACTTAGGATTAATAAACACAAATAGCTTCCAGGTAGATAAGGCAAAGGCAAGGAAATCACACTGGATACAGGCTATGTTTTGGGAGGGAGGAGATTCTAAAAATCAACATTAAATGAACATGAGAGAAAAGAATTGGATACACTAAACATGGGATATTGATGAAATGATCATACAGATATGTATATAGCATATATCTACATTTTATTAAAAATGTATGCCAAATATGCATAATGTATATGACAAATGACATAAATGCATATGTTTATATATAAAAATCTATTGGAAGAAATTATTACATAGGGATGTGGAAGATGTGAATTAGCATTATAATCACTAACATTATAATCTGGTCCATTGAAAATGGAAAAAAATTTTAGAAAAATAAGATGAATGAGAGAGGGAAGACATGGTGAGAAACAAATGCCCTGTTAGACAGCAGGGAGAAGTCACCAGGTAAAGGAGAATGAAACAAAAGGCTTTCACTCTGTCCTCTTGCCTGGAGCCTGGTTAGTGCTCTGGACTCCTGGGGAAGCCAGCAGGTGAGAGTGTTGGAGCCAGGTGGATGAGTCCTGACTGGGGGTGTGGGAATCCATGAAGAAGCAAAAGAGACATCAGTGGGAAGAAATCAGTTTAAATACTCAAAGTTATCAGGGCACGTGTCAGGGACTACACATCCCCCGACACTCACTGAGCGTCTTCCGTGTGGCCTCTCCGGGGATCCAGATGGTGCTCGTTACATCACGTGACCCTCCCTCCTGAGGACATGGGTCTCCTTATTCCTCAGCTGGGGACATCACTTGACAGATGAGCATCAGGCAGCCCCAGGGGCTCCAGGAGTAGATATTGAGTGGGATGGAGAGTAAGGATGAACATGACCCAGGGTTTTAAGGAAATCTGAGCAGAAGTGGATCCCTGTGAGAAGAAAACTGAAGACATGGCCATGGACATGGGTGGAGATGATGAACTAAATGGAGTTTCGTAGAAGAGACAGATTTATACCCTTTACATGAGAAGGTTGCCCTTTTATTCTTTTATTTCAAAACGAGGGGAGAAAACAGAGCAAGAAGCTCAGTATGTCAGGAGACTGACTTGTGGGCCCAGGATTTGCACTTTTACTAATGTGCCTAATAGGTTGTTACTGAAAGTGCTCGATAGGGGAAAATTGACTTTAAAAGGGATGCTGACGGAGAGGAAGAAAACTGGCAAAAGAGACTGTCTAAGAAAACACAGGAAGGGGGTCCCTAGAAAGTAGAGATCCTAACAGTTACTTTCTCAGTTGAAACAACGAATGTCAAGTCATTTCCTAGGTGCTAACTTACCAGAAAACAGAATTAGATAACATCTATTCACAGATTTATTGAGCAATTTTAACTGAATTAGTCCTTTGGAAATTATCATAATTAATGTTATCAGCAATGATTGAATGTAGATATTATTTTTCAGGTCTCTCGGATGACAGAACTGAGATGTAAATGCCAACACCACAAATGACTTGGCCGAGGTGAATAATGAGTAAGGGTTAAACTCAGGACCTGAGAGCTGATTTGATCCTAAACCCCAGGCTCTTGCTCACCTCACTGGGTTGGAACATTGTGGATTTCTACTTGACTCTGAGGAAGCACGAAGAGACCACATTGCCTCCTCCCCTCACAGCACCATGATCACCAACAGCCGGATTAGAGCTTCGTGGTTCCCTTTCCTTCCCTACCTTGCAGGGGCCATTGCTTCCCAGGATCAGCGTTGGCTGTGAAGCTGCAGGTGGTGGAGGAAACGCCCCACCTGGCTAAGCCATAGCCACAGTCAAACCCTTGATCCAGCTGCAGTCGCAGACAATTGGGCACCAGGGTTCTCAGCTCCGGCTGTGCCTGTGAAGCCTCCACCTCTGACAGGTGGTGGCTCAAGTCTCCACTCCAAGGCCTGTAAGGACAGGTGGTGGCTCAAGTCTCCACTCCAAGGCCTGTAAGGACAGGTGGTGGCTCAAGTCTCCGCTGCAAGGCCGTAAGGACAGGCCGCCTGGGTGGGAGCTGAAAGGAGAAGAGGCTTCAGTAGGAACGCTCTCAGTTTTCCCTTTGTTAATCATACCCAGAACACCCATCTCTGGCATTTCCGCCTCTGAGGTAAGCCACCCAGTGGCCCAGGTCACAAAGACAGACATCATGTAAATGGGTGATGTCACTTCCTGTCTGTGCTTGGGGATGCTGAGATGGAAGGTAGCCAGGCTGGATGTCCCTGAAGTGAAAAACAAACCCCCACTTCAGCCCAGAGGGCTTTGGATTGGCTAACAAGGCCATGCCGATTATTCTGTTATTATTAATCTCCATTCTGCAGCCTAGAAAGAATGTTCTGGAGAGCCTTCAGAGCATACGAAATGCTATTTTTCTCAACACACAGGAGTATAAGAACAGGAGAGGACTCAGAGCCTCCAGGCTTTGGGAAGGAACCATAGAAAAGGGTTTTGGGACACTGAAGACCAGCAGTCTCCAAACTTTTTTGCCCCAGGGACTGGTTTCATGGAAGACAATGTTTCCTTGGACCAGGGGTGGGGGACCTGAAAAGAGGGAAGGATCATTTCGGAATGAAACTGTTCCACCTCAGATCATCAGGCATTAATTAGATTATCATAAGGAGCCACAACCTAGATTCCTTTCACGCACACTTCACAATAGGGTTATGTTTCTATGAGAATCTAATGCTACCGCTGATCTGACAGGAGGCAGGGCTCAGGCTGGAATGCTCGCTTGCCGGCCACTCATATCCTGCTGTGCGGCCTGGTGCCTAAGAGGCCCAGGACAGGAAGCTGACCACAGCCCCAGGGGCTTGGGGCCCCCTGCAATAGACCAAATACTACATGAGGCGAACTTTTTAGAGTTCTGAAACATTTTGAATTTCTGTTGCCTATAATGGTTTTGCCAACTACTCACACATATACATCTTGTTGCCATATAGTGGGAGTCCACAGCCATAAGTAATGCTGTAGAGGGACCAGTCCCCTTACGGACACTTAGGGGCCACAGGTATTACCGATCAGCCTGTGTGGTTCTGTAGGGAGATAACACCGAGCACAGTCCTCATCTTACCCGCTCCTCCAGTGGGGTCGGGCAGCACCCCTCATAAAAATTATCGCTATTTCCACAGGAAGAGGAAATCACACTCTCAGAAAGTGAACTAAATGCATTATGATTTGCAGAGGTTTTCGTTTTCTTTCTTCCCCCCCCCACCCCGCCCCGAGACAGAGTCTTGCTCTGTTGCCCAGGCTGGAGTGCAATGGCGCCATCTCAGCTCACTGCAACGCGATTCTCCTGCCTCAGCCTCCCAAGTACCTGGGATTACACGGACGCACCACCACCCCCGGTTAATTTTTACATTTTTTTAGTAGAGACAGGGTTTCACCATGTTGGCCAGGGTGGTCTCCAACTGCTGACCTCAGGTAATCCGTACGCCTTGGCCTTGGAAGTGCTGGGGTTACAAGCGTGAGCCACTGCCCCGGGTTCTTTTTTAAATATTTGGAAGAGTTCAGCTGTGAGGCCATTTGGTCCTGAGCTTCTCTTTGTTGGGAGGTTCTTCAGTCCTTTTACTTGTTATTAGTGGTTCAGGCTTTCAGTTTCTTCTTGATTCAATCCTGGTAGGTGGTATGTTTCTAAGAATTTATCCATTTACTCTAGGCTATCCAGTTTGACGGTATAGAGCTGTAATAATAGATTCTTATGATCCTTTTTACTTGTGAGGCTTCTGTTGTAATACCTTCACTTTCATTTCAAATGTTACTTATTTGAGTCTTCTCTATTTTTTTCTTAGTTATTTTAGCCAAGTGTTTGTTAATTTTACTTTTTCCCAAAAAACAACTTGCGCGTGAGAGGCCTATGTTGGATCACTGGAGGCCAGTTGTTCCCAGTCAGCCTGGGAAGAATAGTAAGACGTTGTCTCTCCTAAAATAAGAAAGAGAAAGAAAAAGAAAAACGAAAAGGAAAACAACAACAACAACAACTCAGTTTTATTTTTCTGTAGTATTTCTATTCTTCAGTTGATTGACTTCTGCATTGATTTTTGTTTCCTTTCTTCAGTGAACTTTGGATTTATTTTGTTGGTTTTTTTTTTTCCTGGTTTCTTGAGGTATAATGTATATTTGAAGTCTTTCTTCTTTTTTAATGTATGCATTTATGGTTATAAACTTGACTCTTAGAGCTGTTTTTGCTGTTTGTTTTCACTTTTGTTTGCCTCAATATATTTTCAAATTTCCCTTTTGATTTGTTCTTTGATCAATCAGTTGTTCAGAGGCATGTTGTTTAATTTCCATGTATTTTTGAATTTTCCAGTTTTCTTATGTAGTTAATTTTTAGTTTCATACCATTGTGGTCAGAAAAGATACTTGATGGAATTGGAATCATTGTTAATTTGTCTAAGAGGTACTTTTCATTATTTTAATTGATGTATAATAGTTGTACACATTTTAGGGATACATGTGATATTTTGATAAACGTATACAATTTGTAATGATCAAATCAGTGTAAGTAAGATATCAGTCACCTCAAAATTTTATCTTTATGTTAGGAATATTCCAATTCTTCTAGTTGTTTTAAAATATGCAATGTTATTCTGAATTATAGTCTCCCTAATATACTATCAAATACTAGAACTTATTCCTTATATTTAGCTATATTTTATATGCATTAACTAATATCTTTTCTTCCTTCTCCCCATCTCCTTCCCAGCCTCTGGTAACCCCTAATTTTTATATATTATATGACATATGAATTCATTTTTTTTACTTGTTTATTTTTTATGTGGTTGCAAATACGTCACATCCATTGCTTAAAAAGAAAATCCTCGGCCGGGCGCGGTAGCTCAAGCCTGTAATCCCAGCACTTTGGGAGGCCGAGACGGACGGATCACGAGGTCAGGAGATCGAGACCATCCTGGCTAACACGGTGAAACCCCATCTCTACTAAAAATACAAAAAAAAACCTAGCCGGGCGAGGTGGCGGCGCCTGTAGTCCCAGCTACTCCGGAGCCTGAGGCAGGAGAATGGCGTAAAACCCGGGAGGCGGAGCTTCCAGTGAGCTGAGATCCCCCACTGCACTCCAGCCCGGGCAACAGAGCAAGACTCCGTCTCAAAAAAAAAAAAAAAGAAAATCCTCAATCATTTGTTGAAATATTATGCAGTTTTAAATACATTGCTCTTTCAAGATTGTCAAAAATCTGTTCTCAATATATGTATTGGCTTGTATTTGGACTCTATTTTCTTTTGATCCATTTAATTGCTCACATGCCAAAGCATCCATTGTGGCCATTACAACTCTATGATTGTTCTTTATATCAGGTGGAGCTAGCCCTCCATTTTGCTGTTCGTTAAACAGGCATTTTGGCTAAGCCAGTTCATGTTAATTTTAGAATCAGCTGACCATTTTCTACCAACGATGCATTCTGAAATTTTGAGTCGGATTGCATTGAATTCATAGATCAAATTAGAGGAAATGAACATCTCAACAATATTGTTTGTTCAACACATGAACAAACAATATCTTTCCAGTTATTAGGCCTGCACTATGTTCTTTGTGAAATATGCTGTACTTTTCAGTCATATTCATATATATGGATTTTATACACTTGATATTACTGTAAATGGTATTCCTTTTACATTTAAATTCTGCCATGCAATTGCATAAATACCATTTACTTTTGCATACTGATCTTTTTTTTTTTTTTTTGAGATGGAGTCTCGCTCTGCCGCCCAGGCTGGAGTGCAGTGGCCAGATCTCAGCTCACTGCAAGCTCCGCCTCCCGGGTTCACGCCATTCTCCTGCCTCAGGCTCCTGAGTAGCTGGGACTACAGGCGCCCGCCACCTCGCCCGGCTAGTTTTTTGTATTTTTTTAGTAGAGACGGGGTTTCACCGTGTTAGCCAGGATGGTCTCGATCTCCTGACCTCGTGATCCGCCTGCCTCGGCCTCCCAAAGTGCTGGGATTACAGGCTTGAGCCACCGCGCCCGGCCGCATATTGATCTTATATCCTGCTAGAAACAAATGCTTTTTGGATTCAGGTTTGCTCTGCCAGTCGCAATATCTTTGGAAACTTGCATATTTACCAGGTATGAAGAATCTTTCTCATTTCAGTTAGAGCTTTGTCACCAGCCCAAGGGAGAGGAATGTCCTAACCCATATCAAGTTCTGAGGTTGGGAAGAATTTGTACTTTGTAGACAAATGCATGTGAAATGTTCTGTATGTTCACCAATAAGTTTTCCTTAAGATTACTCATGCAGTTGATAAGGCTGCCCATTTGCACTTGTGTTTAGCTGTAATACTATAGTTGTAAAATTTAGAAGCCAATGTTCTCCCTTAGTTTTAAATTTAATATTCAAGAATCTACTCCAGCATTATGTAGTGCCAGAAACTTTGGGATGATATGCAATGATATGTCCAGCAAATATGAGTTTGTACCTGATCCTTATTAGTCTTACTTCTGATGTGATCTAGTATAAGATGAGACCTCTAAGAGCTTTAAAATAATTAATAATGGCAAGCTGAGGAGGTTAGTTTGCGGGATATTCAGTAGCCTTAGGCAACAGTAGTTCCTACTCTGTAACTCAAGTGGGAGTCCACTCTTCAGTGTGTCAGCATCAAGACCCTGATCTGCAGTGGAATTTGCAGCCCCCTGCTGTGTCAGCTTCATTACTTCAAGGGAGGGTGAAAGCCTTCAGTTCCTTAGGTCACAACTGACACATGGAGCACATTTGGTACCTCTTCAGTTACTGACCTTTATGCCCATCATGGCAGGATTGCTCACCAGAGAGATTCACAAGATCACATTCCCAATGCATCAGATCACTGTGTCACAAACACACACATAAAGCATTTATTTGTCATTATGTATCTCTCCTGAATTTCCACCTTGATAGGCAACATGGCTCACAACAGCTTTAAATTTGGTTTCTCAAATGTCTGTCTAATGGTTTACAAAAGTCCATTTATTCAAATGAATTTATCTTACAGTCTGGTTGTCTATTGTTCCATGCTGTGCCTCTGTGACATAAACCGAGAGTCAATATATAAAAAGATTTATTTCCACTGGTTTATAACCAACCAATAAATAGTATGCCTGTTATATATAGTTCTGTGCATTGGGTTGCCAGTCTCCTTCCTTCTTTTACCTGATTTTTGTTGGAAGTGGAGATGATGTAATGTTATGGGTCACTTCTATTAGCGTCCCTGGACTACAGTTCTACCATCTGCTTTTTAAGCTGTTTTACCTTGTTATTATAAGATCTGCATATTTGTGAGCATCATTTATGTTAATAGTTAACCTCTGTGGTAGTCACTTCTTTGGTTAGGTCAGAGATTAAATCTGAAAGTTAGAAATTCATTCTTTATTTCAGGTGTGTGCGTGCTGTTGTGTTGATCCCTCTCGTCTCTCAGAAAAGTCATTGTAGGCCCAAGTCGATAAAGGGACAGACTGTGAAAGAATGGATGCAGAGCATGGACTAACTATGTAGTGCCCACTGAATGAAAAACTTTGCTAAAGTTGCTTTTCTGCGATTGTCTAACATTCCTCTGAGTCACCTCATCTGCTGCTTAAAAATCCCAAAGCATTTTCTTCACCGTCTTGTGGCCATCGTTATAAACTCCACTCTGCTCCTCCTACGTCAACTACCACAGTCTGTTTCATTGCATGGCCCTAAAGGCAGAGCCATGTTTCCAACTTTAAGTGCACTAAGGGTATCCTGTTTCTGCAAAACCAATGGATGTCAGTGGTTCTCTTAGGGTTTTGGTTTTTTTGGGTTTTTTTTTTTTTTTTTTTTTTTTTGACATATAAGGCCATAATTGGAGTAATGTGAAAAATATTTTTTCCTCCAGAACTTATTAGATGCTGCTATATACAATATTTTTTCTATCATTACACTGTAATGTATCCAGCTATGCATTTTATATTTCCTAAAACTTCACTTCTGAGAAGGCCCTTCACATGTTTTTAAAAATTCATGGCCCACCCAGCAGCATTACTAAGTCTTTTGGTGTCTGGCCTCATGGTTTTTCTGTTGATTTTCCTGCTGTCAACATGTAATCTGTGAAGTGAAACAAAGGGAGGGGATCCAGGCCAAGACTTGGTAACATTCAATTATGACAGGCGGCAGTCAGACACTATGTGCAGGGATCCTCCAGATCCTGTTTGACCAGCATCTCTGGGAGGTTAAGAGCCCAGCCTGTCAGAACCACTATTCATTATTATCAACCCTTTCACCAGAATGCACCTGTGGGTGTCAGCTACTGATTTTCTCATCTCCAGGCAACTCATGCTGAGCTGGGAGCAGAAATCTCAAGCTCTTGTCACTAAGGACTCTTCTGGGCTTCCTCTGTATCACCCACTGTAACTAGCATAACGCTTTACCCACAGGGGCTCAGCAGATGCATTTGTTGAGCTCAACAATTGAGAATCCAAGTTGTCTCGATAAGTGAGATGTTAGAGTGTAGAGAATTGAATAGGGTAGGCAGAGGAACAAAACAGGTTGTCATTTTGTTGTTGCTGTTGTTGTTTCTAAGAGTATAAAAATTGTGACTGGCAACTGCTGGGGAATCTTAAGGCAACACTCTAGCCCCTGACCCCCCTACATTCTCACTCCATTCATGGAAGCTGCTTTACTCCTTTCCACCTTAGGTGTTTAATCTATATTAGAGGATAAAATACACAATTTCTAAATGCTAGTACTATGATTAATACAGAATTTATTTTGGACATGGATGAATCTTGGAGTCTGCAAAGCATTTAAATTACCAGACAGAGGCCGGGCGCGGTGGCTTACGCCTGTAATCCCAGCACTTTGGGAGGCCGAGGTGGGTGGATCACCTGAGGTCAGGAGTTCGAAACCAGCCTGGCCAACATGGTGAAACCCCGTCTCTACTAAAAATATAGAAAATTAGCCAGGCGTGGTGGCACAGGCCTATAATCCCAGCTACTCAGGAGGCTGAGGCAAGAGAATCACTTGACCCGGAGTCAGAGGTTGCAGTGAGCCGAGATCATGCCATTGCACTCCAGCCTGGGCAAAAAAAATGAAACTCCATCACAAAAAAAGGAAAAAATAAATATATATATTACCAGACAGGAGATAGATCATCTGTGATTACTATGTCAAGGACAATTTTCGAATACTTGTTAAACTCACCTCTTTCTTTTCACAGCTGGCCAGGACATAGTCAGTAGCTACTGATACCTTGAATACCTTGGCTGTGTTAACTGTTTTGAGCCAACATGGAGCCAAGGTGTTGGTTGTACCTTGAGATGCTGACATCTGGCTGAAGTCCAGGGTCACTGGCCCAGGACAGGTCATTCAGCTATTTGAAAAAAACAGAAGCGAGACCAGGCCATCCACTGGGGTCATCTCCATGCAGCATGGGCCGCTGGTTCCAATGAACCCACCATCACTATACTTCTCAGGAATCGCTGGTCACTAGACTGAGAGTTCTGTGACAGCTGAGATCATGTCTTACTGATCTCTGTGTTCATGGTGCCCAGCTCAGGGTCTAGCACTGAGGGAGTTCTCAGGAGAGTGCTCATCAATTATTGAATAAAAGTGATTGCAAACCTCCTCTCACCTGCATTCCTGTCCCAAATGTCCTGTCAGGGGTGCTGAGATTTCTCCCAGGATGCAGCAAATCCCTTTCCTTAGACTGGCCCTTGCCTTACACCATTCATGCCCCAGGATCCCTCTCTGTGGGACCTTGGAGGAAAATGAGTCTGTTCAAGTCCTCTTATGGTTCCCCGTGTCATTAGGAGCAATGTCTTCGCCTAAACTCCCATTCTCTGGGTTGCCACAACACCCCAATGTGGGGGAACTTCCATGTTTTCTTAAAATGCTATGTTTGTGTTCTTTCTCTCATGGGCTTGAGTTCCTTTAGGGAGACATTAATATCTGAATCCCAAGTGTTTAACACAGTGTAAAGAAAATTAAACATCCAATAAATATTTATGAGATACCATTTGGAAACCTCCTTCAAGAATATTATAAGTATCACTGCTTTGTATACTAGCAAGGGACACTTACTCTAGCACCTGACCTAGGGCAGAGCTTTTTTTTTTTTTTGAGACGGAGTCTCGCTCTGTCACCCAGGCTGGAGTGCTGTGGCCGGATCTCAGCTCATTGCAAGCTCCGCCTCCCGGGTTCACGCCATTCTCCTGCCTCAGCCTCCCGGGTAGCTGGGACTACAGGCGCCGCCACGTCGCCCGGCTAGTTTTTTGTAGTTTTTAGTAGAGACGGGGTTTCACCGTGTTAACCAGGATGGTCTCGATCTCCTGACCTCGTGATCCGCCCGTCTCGGCCTCCCAAAGTGCTGGGATTACAGGCTTGAGCCACCACGAGGGCAGAGCTTTTTAATGTAAGAATGGATGTCTCCAACCCTTCTCCCAGCATGGTTATTCCCTCTAACCCACACTGACCTGAAGAGCATCCACTGCTACGGCAGCCCCAAGTTCGAGGCTCCTGGGTCTGGGGGAGGGGGGCTCATGGTCGCATCTTCCCCCTCTTGGAGTTGCTGCTGCCCCTCACTATAAACCAGCTCTGATCCACCCCATGGCTCTCCCTTGCCAGGGGCAGGAAGCTCCTGTGGAGTAAGTTTCTCTCAGTCCCCACTGCTCAGCTCGCGCTGCTCCCTGAGGGTTTGGATGATGATAGGCATTGCCCATTTCCCCTGAGGCTTCTGTCCCAATTTGTCCTTATTCCCCCCTTCTTTGGTTTCCATGTACCAATGGCTTGTCCTTTGTGGGTTGTTCTCATCCCCTAAACCTGCTGACTTTCTTTCTTTCACCTGTTCCCTCAGTTCTGGGCTTCCAGGGTGCGGACTCAGCTCAGGTTCCTACAGGAGACACAGAGTCAGGTCTCAGCTGCAGATCCTGGGCAGCGTTAAAAACCATGTCAGTTCCTCAGAGACTCAGAGAAAACACAGCAGCAATAAGCCCCTACTTTACTGAGAAGAAAAGTGAAGCCAAGAAAGACTAAGACTCTCCCAGGCTCCGTCACCACATGGTGGCAGCAGATCAACCACACAAGCCTTGGTCTCAGCCTCCAGGTCCAAAGCACCTAACTCACCCTCCAGGAACTCACTGCTGCGTTTCAGAAAACTTTGAATCAAAAATAGCAATTTCCACTGTGAAAACAAAAATAGTAAAAGGGCATTTCCTTGGACAAACCCTTTATCACGGTTCTGTAGTCCTAGTATTTATACTCGGTCAGTTGTCATTCGCTGGCTGGTAGATTGGGGCAGGGAGGACATAAAGATTAAATAGTGCTTAACACAAGCCTGCTTTCCCAGTCTGGGATCTCAGCTCCACCATTCTTCAGGGAGTTTCCTCTGCTGTAACTGCTGGAGAGTCTCAGCCCTCACGTGGGTCATTTCTCCATGACGATACCTGTTGTTTTCTTCCTCTCTTGGAGACAAGAGAGGGCAGAGATTGGTTCTGGGTCTCCACAATTCTAGGTTTTTTCCTAAACCAGCCAGGTCAGCTGAAAGCAATCATGACAGAGAGGTCAGGTCAGTGAAGAGGGTCCCAGGGGAGCAGGGGGTCACAAGGACAGCCCTCATGGAGATGGTCAGGGTCATGACATGGGCAACATTTGACTAATTCTGCTGGGGATGATGTGCCAAGGATTAAGGGGAGGATGCTGCCATAAGGAGAAAGGGGAAGAACCAAAGGAGTAGGAGAAGAAGGAAAATAAAATTATTTCTGTAAAAATAGAAAGAAATGCAGAGCCCAGAGGCAAAGCCCGTGTCACAGAGGGTTAGTTCCAGGTTGTGGATCCTAACCAAGAAATTCCTGCTGGGCTTTGCTCAGCCCCATTTCAAAAAGGTTTTGGATCAGTGACTTCTTTGGTACTTCCACTTTCCCCATTTGTGAACAAGAATCACTAGAATCGTTTTTCTATGTCCGTCCCACCATTGCACACTGAGGGCAGATAAGCTGTTTGTTCAGTTCAGTTTCACAGGTTGATAGAGGGAAGGGAATTATGTCAAGGATCTGGACTTAATGGACCCTCAGAAGCCTCATTCACACTTGGTGTAGATGATTAAGATGAGATTTTAAACTTTTGATCTGGTGTGGTGGTCTACATAACATTTTTCACTTTGAACTAATGCTTTAATGACATGAAATTTGGAAACCTTAGGGGAGAGGATGAATGTATTTTGCAGATGGGGGAATGTGAGTGTCTGACTGTGGTAGGTGGGATTTCTGAAATGGTCCCCAAACATGCCACACTCTTGTCTCTGAAGCCTGTTAAGGTGATGAGACATCATTCCTGTGATTATGTTGTTACATGCCAGCTATATGATTTTAAGATGATGAGGTTACCTGTGGAAACTGGATCTAATCACATCATTGCATACATGCCAGTGGTTTCTCTAGCTGTCAGGAGAAGGTGACGTCAGGAAGAATGGGAGCTTCAGAAGGACTCCATGAGCTGTAATTGGTTGGAAAATGGAAAAGGCCAGGTGAGAAGGAATGGAGGTGGCCTCTGGAGTTAGTGTCTCCTGCCCGACAGCCAGCACAGAAAAAGAAAACCCAGTCTTTCAACCCCCCCAAAATGAATTCCTCCTACACCTGAAGTGAACTTGGAGAAGCAGCCTGAGCTCCACATAATTACATAGCCTGGATTCAGCTTCCTAAAACCCTTATCATGGAACCCAACCTCTGTTCCAGACTTCTGTGGTTTCAATCCACTAGTTTGTTGCATGTGTTAATAGGCAGCAATAGAAAACTAGTACAGATGCCTATCTCTACTCTTGATTTATTATTTCAGATACATGGATGCTAACCACTCTAAGAGAAAAAAAAGGCCGGGCGCGGTGGCTCAAGCCTGTAATCCCAGCACTTTGGGAGGCCGAGACGGGCGGATCACGAGGTCAGGAGATCGAGACCATCCTGGCTAACAAGGCGAAACCCCATCTCTACTAAAAAAAAAAATACAAAAACCTAGCTGGGCGAGGTGGCGGGCGCCTGTAGTCCCAGCTACTCAAGAGGCTGAGGCAGGAGAATGGCATAAACCCGGGAGGCGGAGCTTGCAGTGAGCTGAGATCCGGCCACTGCACTCCAGCCTGGGCGACAGAGCGAGACTCCGTCTCAAAAAAAAAAAAAAAAAAAAGCAAAGAACTACAGCAAAAATCTTGCACTCACCTTTATGTCACTATTCTGGAGCCCTTGTAACCTGAAGAAGACCATGAGAGGCATTCCAAGCACGTGAGGAGTATCTCTAATGTTACCAACCACATTTCTGAAAGAATAAAGATGGTACAATACTAACTCCACATAATCTTATGTGCAAATTCACCATCTATATTTATTATAGCAGATTTTTTTTTTTAGCTCCTTCATTTAGGCTTGCCAGACCAGGTTTGGTAGCAACTACCAGTTATCAGTAAAAATGAAACAATTCACAAAGAGCAATGAAAAGGACTATTATTAAGTTCCTCAAAAAAGTCCCTAAAATGCAATATTTCCTCTAAATGTCACAAAAGTAAAACAATTAGTCACTATAAAAAAAATCCCAATCTAAGAAAGGTTGAAATTTAATGATGTCGGTTTTCCAAATTTTTATTTTGTTGAGGCCCAGTCATGGGCATCAGAGATTAGGAAATGACTATGCAGAGGCTTGAGGGAATTTGGGGAAATGACAAAAATATTCTAAAGTGTGACTCTGCTGATGACTGAATAATTCTACAAACCTCCTTAAATGATTACATCATAGATTTAAAATTGGTGAGTTTTATTACAAGTAACTTTTTTTCTTTTTTTTTTTTTTCTTTTGAGACAGAGTTTCACTCTGTCGCCCAGGCTGGAGTGCAATGGCATGATCTTGGCTCAATGCAAACTCTGCCTCCTGGGTTCAAGCGATTCTCCTGCCTCAGCCTCCTGAGTAGCTGGGATTACAGGCACACGCCACCACGCCTGGCTAATTTTTGTATTTTTAGTAGAGACGGGGTTTCACCATGTTGGTCAGGCTGGTCTCAAACTTCTGACCCCATGATCCACCCACCTCAGCCTCCCAAAGTGCTGGGATTACAGGCGTGAGCCACCACGCCTGGTCACAAGCAACTGTTTAAACGAAATGTCTGGTTTCAACTCTGACATATAAAGAGGTAGGAAGTCACCATTTGTCCTCACAAGAAGAAAAAAGCTGAACAAACTGAAAACCAACAACTCTTCTTAGATGGCCAGAGAATTGAGTCACTGCCACCCTGAAAACTGGAAAGACAGGCAAACACAGGGAGTCACAGCTTGCCAGGAACAGAAGCTGCTGGAGCCAGCACCTGGGAGGAGCACTTAAAAGGTATTGACAGATTACTAGAAGCTGAGGGTGGCCTGGGTTGAGCATTAAAAACTCTCTGAGAACCAGTCATGTGGGGATATCACACTTTCCTAAGTCTGACCACTAGGAACCCAACAAGGTTCTCATAGTGAAGATGAGAAAAAATCCCTGAGGATTGGCTCTGCCAACTTCAGGACACATTGTAAAGCTACAGTAACCAAAACAGTGTGGAGTTGGTGAAAAAAGGTAAAACAGACTTGTAGATCAATGGAAAATGAAACAGAGCCCAGAAATAGACCTACATAAATATAATAAACTGATCTTTGATAAAGGCGCAAAGGCAATTTAACAGAGCAAGGATGGCCTTTCCAACAAATGCTGCTAGAATACCTGGACACCCACATGAAAAAATACATAAATGTACACACAGATCTTATAACTTTCACAAATGGATCTTATAGCTACATGTAAGGTTCAAAACCACAGGACTCCTAGGAGATAACACGGGAGAAAAGCTAGGTGACTTTGGGTTTGGTAATGATTTCTTAGAAACAGCATTAAAAGCACAATCCATGAAAGAAACAAAATTGAAAAGTTGAGCTTCATTACAATTAAAACCTTCTGCTCTGTGAAAGACACTGTTTTAACAGAATGAAAAAACAAGTCACAGACTGAGAGAAAATATTTGCAAAATACAGATCTGATGAAGGGCTGGTGTCCAAAATAAATGAAGAGCTCTTCAAACTCAATAATAAGAAAGTGAACAACCCAATTTAAAAGTAGGCAAAAGATCTGAACACCTCACCGAAAAGATGTACAGAGAGCAAATAAGCATATGTCATTAGAAAATTGCATATGAAACAATGAGGTAACAGAACCCACCTAAAATCTGTAAAAAGTGACAATCCCAAAAGCTGTCAAACAAACAGAGCTACAGGAACTCTCTTTTTTTTTGAGACGGCGTATCGCTCTGCCGCCCAGGCTGGAGTGCAGTGGCCGGATCTCAGCTCACTGCAAGCTCCGCCTCCCGGGTTTACACCATTCTCCTGCCTCAGCCTCCCGGGTAGCTGGGACTACAGGCGCCCGCCACATTGCCCGGCTAGTTTTTTGTATTTTTTTAGTAGAGACGGGGTTTCACCGTGTTAGGCAGGATGGTCTCGATCTCCTGACCTCGTGATCCACCCGTCTCGGCCTCCCAAACTGCTGGGATTACAGGCTTGAGCCACCGCGCCCGGCCAGGAACTCTCATTCACTGTTGATGGAAATGCAAAATGGTACAATCACTTTGGAAAATAGTTTGGAGGGTTTTTTTAATTTTTTATTTTATTTTTTCACAAAGCTAAACATAGTCTTACCATATAATCTTGCAATGGCAGTTTGACTTATTTAGCCAAATGAGAGGAAAGCTTATGTTCACCCGAAAACCTGCACACAAGTATTTACAGCAGTTTTCTTTATTATTGTCAAAAACTGGAAGTAACCAATATGTTCTTCTCAATAAGTGAATGGATAAACAAATTGTGGGGTATCCACACAATGGAATATTAGTCAGTGATGAAAAGAAACGAGCTATCAAGCCATGAAAAGACATAAAGAAACATTCAATTCATAACGCTTGAAAGAAGTCAGTCTGAAAACCTACATACTATATAATTCCAACTGTAGGACATTCTGAGAAAGCAAAAAAGACAGATAGTAAAATGATCAATGGTTGCCAAGAGTGAAGGAGGGAAAGGAGGGATGAATTGGTGGGGCACAGGGAGTTTTCAGCAGTGAAACTATTACATATGATACTGTATTCAGGAGTTATGACACTGTAATTTTCAAAACCCACAGAATTGTTTTAAAAAAAAATAAGATAAAGGATGGAACACTTAATGTAAACTGTAGACTTTAGTTGATGATAATTATCAATATTGGTTCATCCAATGTAACAAATGTACCACACTACTGCAAGATACTAATGGGGGAAATTGTGTATTGAAGGACAGGGAGGCACATGGGAACTCTCTATAGTAGCTGCTCAATTTATCTGTAAGCCTAGAACTGTGCTATAAAGTAATATCTATTAATTTTTCTAAATTAGCATGTGAAAGCTCCAAATTCAATTTTTGGTGGCATCCTGATATCGTGTGGTTAATACTTGGCGTTGAGATGCACCAACCTGGAGTCAGAGGAGTTGAAGGCTTCACTGTCTGTGCCTTCACCCTCTGTGCCTGGGGGTGCCCCTGGAATCCAGATGGCAGATCAGTTAGATCACAGTGACATCAGCACTCCAGACAGTGTAGGTTCCAGTAAGGACAGGGTGAAACTACCTTGGAGGGCAGAACTTGCTAAATACTTGGAACCACAGATCAAAGAAGGAGACAGGGAGGAACTGCAGGCTACAGAATGAGCTCCCTGACTGAAAGATAAAGGCAGCTTCAGAGATTTTGGCAAATTTTGTTACATAATTAAATCAGAAAAAGAACTTAGATTTCAGTGCAAAGTGGTCTATTTAAAAAGAAAGAGAAGGAAGGAAGGGAAGGAGGGAAAGAGGGAGGGAGGGAGGGAGGAAGGGAGGGAACTTAGATGAAGACTAGAATATCTGGGAGTGGGCTTAAACCATCAATCATTTCCATTAATGGCCACATGCTAACGAATTATAGCACAGAGATAGCATACTGTAACATCAAATACAGTCAGTATGGGGTGAGAAGGTGCTCCCCAACTTCTCCATTCTCTTCTGAAGACACATTCTCCTCTGAAGAACGCAGATATTGAATCTTGCCTTTGGATAAGATTCACATGAACGAGCTGGGGCACCCGACTCCAGATTACACCAGGCCACGACCTTCCCTGCTGCCCCTTGCCTGCCTCAGAGGCTGTCCCGCAGGTGGGGGCCTCAGCCCCAGGTCTGATGTTGTCCATTTGCTTTCTCACTGGGCTTCCTCCTTGCACTGACTTCCACTCCCCCACGACCCAATGAGTGGCCACGTGGGAAAGACACAAACTGGTCATGCCCCTTTCTCTCTGACACCTGTTGATGCCTGCAGAGGTGAGCTGCAGACCCACTCTATGAGTGGTGACTTGAGACTTCCTCACAATCATGACACTGTCCAAGAGCAGGGCCTGGCGCTTAATAGCCACACCATGAAAGCTCGGTGAAAGAAGGCATCCGCCACAAGGTCCTGGAGGATGAAGAATTCCACTGTGGTCCATAACGTTTTAGTCCCAAAAGATCCCAGATTAGGAGATGTGAAAGGCTTTTGAAAGTGGCCATTCTTTTAAACCATTATACTGGCCACTGCACCATGTTCCCCCATCCTGGGCACTCTGGAGGGCACCATCTACAGCCATACCCATCTCCCCACGCAGGACAGTGCAGCAGCGTTAGTTTGGGGGAGAAGAGAACACTTGTCTGCTAAAGTAAAATCACTTACACCTAACCAGGTGCAAGGGCACTGCAGGTCGTGGGTGGCATGCCCTGGTCATGCTGTGATGTTTAGGGGCCATGACATCTACCCTTTGAATCCGAATTATAATAGAGGGGACTCTGTCCCTATCTAGCTGGCAATGCCTTGTGATTTTCCCTTTCGGATCTGGCAGCTCTCCACGTCTGCTCACTTTGTGGGAGGCAGCTCTTGGCACACCAAACCAGGACGATTCAAAAACCAGAGCCGGGGCCCGGCACGGTGGCTCAAGCCTGTAATCCCAGCACTTTGGGAGGCTGAGACGGGCGGATCACGAGGTCAGGAGATCGAGACCATCCTGGCTAACACAGTGAAACCCCATCTCTACTAAAAAATAAAAAAAAAAACTAGCCGGGCGAGGTGGCAGGCACCTGTAATCCCAGCTACTCAGGAGGCTGAGGCAGGAGAATGGCGTGAACCTGGGAGGCGGAGCTTGCAGTGAGCCGAGATCCGGCCACTGCACTCCAGCCTGGGCGACAGAGCAAGACTCCGTCTCAAAAAAAAAAAAAAAAAAAAAAAAAACCAGAGCCTTGGAGACTTCACTGCAAGCCCTGGACAGCGGGAGCTGGTGGCATCTGGAGGGTGGAGTCCAAGAGGTAGCAGCACTGAGGCTCCACACACCCTTAGGAGGACTATAAGGGGCAATTTCTTGGCAAGTGCCTACTTCCCCAGGAACCTCCGCCTAGATGGAAATGGGCCCCACACCTAGCTTTTCTCTGGACAGGCCCTAGCCAGGCATCCAGGGTACTGGCTGAGTCCTGGGCAATGCAAATGCCTGTGTGCTGACCTTGCGGTGGCTGGAAGGAAGCACCATGATCTTTCCACTTGGAACTGGACTTGCAAAGACGATGGCTCCTGCTGCTTTCAATTTCCTTGGACTTTGGCAATCAGATTTAGCCTTTTGGAATGGGAAGATGACTCTTTTGGGTCACCCCAGGTATGGTGTTGCCTTGGATCTGCCGGTCCTCCCCAGGCCTCAAGGACTGGCTGACGTTCATCATCTCGGTTGGTGTCACCGCACTCACACTCCCTAGCAAAGATCCCCCAAGTGTGCTGACTAGGAACATATTCCTCAACTTCCTCTCAGATCGTGGTAGTCCATTCTTCTGTTAGTGTAGACTGCGTGTGGGAGGTTGGTGGTGGGTAGGGTGGGAGCCTAGAGAAGGAAGAGAAATGGTAGCCAAGAAGGAACAGAGAAGGAGGGGGAGGCAGGAAGTGTGGAGAGCTGGAGGGAGCTGGGGAAAATGGGTGTGGGGGTAGTGTGAGGAAGACAGAGAGCAGGAGAGACAGGGGATTGGAAACAGAATGAGAGGAGGAGGAGAAACAGGAGGAGAAGAAAGCAGAATAAGAAGAGGGAATTCCAGCATATCCCAAATCTTATTCCGGAAATGGTCATCAGTGCTCCATGGATAAAGGGAAAAGGAAAGTTGCAAAGAAAAAGAAAGAAACCCCAGCGGGTAGGAGGTCTGGGCAGAATGTTTATTTCAGGGCAGAAAACTGGCAACGCAGGCAGAACTGGTGGCTTTAGTGGAGACCTAAATATAGCTCTTCCCTGTCCCTAATCCGGAAAGGCGCTTAATCTCATTCTCTGAGACAGAAACCTAAAGAGAAGAGCAGAGAGAGGTAAGTCTGGGGCGACTCCTCCTATTGTAGATTAAAGGTACTCAAGTCCTGTGTGACAAGGAGAAAAAAATACCTGCAAAGGAAATTCTGGTGACTATGGAAGCTGAGAATTCACTCGCCAAATGCCAGTAACTGAGAGCATTCTCAACAGCTGGTTCCACGGGGTAATGGTGAGCACTCTGGACTCTGAATCTAGCCTATCCGAGTTCAGATCTCGGTGGGACCTTGTTGTTTGCTGGTCTTTTACTCTGTTGCCAGAAGACACTCGGAAGCAAACTCCCCTCTCAAAGACAAAGTGAAAGGATTGGGGTTTACCTCTGCCCTTGTACCAAGTCCTGGGTTAGAGAAGAGAAAGGTTTGGGTCCTGGGGAAGGAAGCTCCGTGGCTGCAAGTGCCCAGGTCCCTCCTTCTCCAGCCTGGCAATGCGTCCCCTGAGATGTCCCTCCACCTCTCCCGTCCCCTCCTCAGGGGTCCGGGTAACAGAAACCGGCTTCTCGCAGGGGCCTGGTCCACAGGGAAATTGCCCAAACGTCCAATCGGAGTCACCAATCCTGGTCCCAGCCCTGGGCGAGCCTCCTGGCCCCTGCAATCAGAGGCCCGGACCCCGCAGCCAGCGCCCCAGCAACCGAACAAGTCCCCACCACCTCTCAGGGCGACCCTGGGCCTCGGGGTGAGAGGTCTCCTCCACTAAAAAGGCAGCCGCCCCTCAGTCCGAGACCCCGAGATTCCTTTCACTCGGGAAATCTCGTAATGACACCCGTTGTCTTTTTGGTAAGTAAACGGTGGCATGAGAAATTCTGATGGGGTTAGCTCAGTCATTGGAGATTGTGTCTCAGTTTAGGGTCGATGGTTCGAGACCTAACTTAGGAGTAACACTGTTTTATTCAAATGGCCCATCCTATTCCGAATGTTAATTTACTCTGTTCTTCATATTCAGATTTCCATGCCGAATTTCTAGCTCCCAAGTCTCTATTGCGGGTCCTGAAAGTCGCTGCTTCACTGAGCTTTGGAATCTGACTCCGGAAAATCTCATTCTTTCGTCCCAAGATTTCAGCCGGAAAGAGAAACCTGCGCGGCGACCTCTTCAAGCGCGCGGGCTGGGAGCGCGGGTTCTGATCTCGGTCGCTCGGGAGGAGCTGCCGCAGGGCCACGGGTAAGAGGAGCCTGAGCAGCTCCCAGGGTTGAGTGCGGGTCGGTGGGGGCGGCTCATGGTGGGTCTTGAGAGCAAGCTAAGATGTCCCTCCGGGCGCTCAGGACCATCACTCTGATTTTCATATTTTGAAAATATGAAAATTTTCAGCGGTTACGAAGGACTGAAAAACACCGCAGTCTTTGAGGGGCTCAGTTTGGCGGACGTGCAGAGGCGTGAGGGTGGGGGAGGGGAGAGAGGTGCCTTGTTGGCTCCTTAGAGTGGACTGGCAGGAAGGAAAACACAGAAGATCAATTTCCCCTTGCAGGCTGGACTGCAGGGCCTGGGATGGAAAATTGGACAGTCAAAGAGTAACGATATGTAGAGGTTGGCTGCATGCATTGAAAATTGTTATCCCTCAGGCCTGTAACCCCAGCATTTGGGAGGCGGAGGCAGGCGCATCACGAGGTCAGGAGATGGAGGTCATCTTGGCCAACACAGTGAAACCCCGCCTCTACTAAAATACAAAAATTAGCCGGGTGTCTTGGCACCTTCCTGTAACCCCAGGTACTCGGGAGGCTGAGAGAAGGGAATCGCTTGAACCCGGGAGGCGGAGGTTGCAGTGAGCTGAGATAGCACCACTGCACTCCAGCCTGGCCACAGAGCAAGACTCAGTCAAAAAAAAAAAAAAGAAAAGGAAAGAAAGAGAGAGGAAGAAGGAAGGAAGGAAGGAAGGGAGGGAGGGAGGGAGGGAGGGAGGGAGGATGGATTGTTATCCCTGGAGAGAAGTGTAGGGGGGACCAGGACACTGCTGTTGTTGCTGTTCACCACCAGCTTTGCAGCATATGTAACTCTGATAACAGTATATAGTGCATAAAAAATCATTCCTGTTTACAACCAATTATCACAACTAGCTACAGATTTCTTTGTTCCTTCTCCACTCCCACTGCTTCACTTGACTAAACTTAAAGGAAAAAATTTTTGTTTTTACATATGATATTGTTTAAGTTGATCCTCAGCACCCCCTCCTCAAGTAGCTGGGACCACAGGTGTACAACACGGTGTCCAGCTAATTTTGTATATTTTGTAGAGACAATGGTTTTGCCATGTTGGCCAGGCTGGTCTTGAACTCCTGGCCTCAAATGATCTGCCTGCCTGGGCCTCCCAAAGTGCTGGGATTACGTGCTGGCCTCCATGCCCAGCCATCATTTGTATTTTGAATTTAAATATTTTATAGTCATAAGTATTACTCTTCAAAGATTCTGGGTTTTATAGCATGTACATGGTGGGGTTCAGGACACACTACTCCAAAATATAACAACTCGGGGTATTGAATATTTTATGCTAAAGGAATTTGAGAAAACAACAGAAGCAGGAAGGTCACTGTTACTCTCCCCCTGCGCTTCTTTCCTGAAGCTGATCATAAGATTCTCATGTGAGAGGTGCTCTCTCTGTAACGAGAGGAAATGTGCATTGTTGTGTCTGAAAACACAGCAACACAGAGTCTGAACATACAGGCCTGGCTACGTTTCCCCCAGTTTATTACCGTTAGATCATACTCCTTTCATCATATCACACTTCTCTATAGCTATCCAGTATTCATCAAACCTAACATTAAAAAAATAAAATAAAATAAAATAATCAAAAAAAACCTTGAAGTTTAGCTGTTTCTTCAGGTCTTCATTTCCTTAGCAAGGCTCTTCTGTCATGTAAAACTTACATTAAATAACTAGATATGCTCTCTTCTCTTGTTAGTCTGTCTTTTGCTGTAAGGTTCTCAGCAGTGAACCTAGGCTGGGTTAGGAAAAGCCATATTTCCTCCCTTACATGTGCAAATATCTTCTACCGTAAAATGATAAAAATTTTATTGGGGCAGGTTGGAAGCAAAAAATTGAATCATTATTCCCCTTTGGATGAGCTGAACAGATGAGCTAATGAACTCCCAGTTCCTCCCAGATAGAAATACTTCTCTAGCTCATTTCCTGAAGCTCCTAGAGGATCAAACCTGCTGGAGATTGAGGGGCCTTCTTGGGACCTCCCAGCCCAGGAGGTTACTGCTGGTGAGAGGATTGCTGCAGTCTCCCTGGGAGGGTGCACCGCCACTGGAAAGTATCGCTGCTGTAACTTCAATACAACAAATTTTCATCACATCAGCTCTTTTTATTTGTTTTTTGGAGATGGAGTCTCACTCTATCACCCAGGCTGGAGTGCAGTGGCCCAATTGCAGCTCACTGCAACCTCTGCCTCCTGGGTTCAAGTGATTCTTCTGCCTCAGCCTACTGAGTAACGGGGATTACAGGTGCACTGCCATGCCTGGCTACTTTTTGTATTTTTAGTAGAGACAGAGTTTTTCCATGATGGCCAAGCTAGTCTCAAATTCCTGTCCTCAGGTGCTCTGCCCACCTCGACCTCCCAAAGTGCTGGGATTATAGGCATGAGCCCCCGCACCTGGCCACATCTGCTCTTCGTGCAGTGTTGCAGGCAAAATACAAGAGCTAACATGCAAATAAGTAACATACGCACATCATCAACTCTGCCTGATATGCCAAGGGCCACATGTCAGGCACAGGCAATGAGTGTGCATGATTACTTATTTAGTCCTTACCACAGGCCAAGGTCACACCATCATATTCATCTTCCATATGAGAAAACTAAGATGCAGAGATTTTAAGTTACCTGCCCAGGGTCACTCCGGGCAGATTTCTTTCACTATCATACTTTTCCTATGTCGGGTTTTTCTCACTGTCATAATTTTTGCAAGGGTACTTTTGTTAGGAGAAATACATACACAGTGGTTCTGAGAATGTCTTCTGGAGCCAGGCTGCTTTCACTTCAAATTCCTGCTTTCAAATCCTTGTTCCCTGGCTCAGTGACCCTGAGCACCGCGTCTTGCTTCTAACCTCCAAGCTTCCGTCGTCCATTCCTGGACATAGGCCAGGCTAAATATCAGAGTTTAGTCCCAAGTCTGAGTCTGAAACAAAGATGATAGCCCTTTCCCAAGACAAACCTCTTCCTTTCTTCCTTTCTTGGGGATCAGACCTCCTTAGCAAAGTTAACGAATTAGACAGTAGACTGGAAATTATGGCTCAGGAGCCATGAAGCCAGAATTCACAAGATTCCTAAGCTCCCCAGTTGTGCCTATAGATAACATCATTAGTGTCAAACCTAAGATTGGTGTTCAAGGTGTTTTTCAGACCCTGCCTTATGCCTTATGATGGACTAGCTGGCACACCCAGACTGGTAAACTGGCTCATCTGGTCCTGTGCCCCCACTCAGGGACTGACTCAGTGCAGGAAGATAAGCTATGACGCCCTGTGATTTTCATCCCCAACCCAACCAATCAGCTTTCCCCATTCCCTAGCCCCCTGCCCACCAAACTATCCAAAAAAAAAAAAAGTACCCTCTGAATTTGGGGGGAGACAGATTTGAGTAACAATAAACCTCTGTCCTGGTCACTTAGCTGTCTCTGCATTTATTAGATTCTTTCTCTATTGCAGAAAGCTTGCTGTTCTCAGCTCCATTGGCTTTTCTGGGCAACCAGCAAGATAAACTCACCAGTTACGTTAATAAAAGAGAAACACAAATGATACATATGCTTGAAAAGAAACGTAAGTCTGTATATTTCTTTTGAAGAAACACGAAAGGAGGAGGAATGATATGACAGGCAATACACTGTCCTAAATATTTTCATGATTCTCCTGCCTCCCCCATATCCTTCTTATCCCAACAACTGCTCCCCAGAAACCTTGAACTTAAACACGGTCCTGCCAGAACTGGGTTTGTCCTTTCCTTGCATTTTCCTCTCACCTGCCCCACACCCCTTCCAAATCTGTTCTTTCAATTCCAGGTCATTGAGTTTTTCCATTTAAAAATATAAAAGATACAGAAAGAAGAAGATAACGAGTCATCCACATTCCCACCACCTGGAATTAAGTACTGTTCATATATGTACATATTTTTTCTTCCAAATCATTTTAAAGTTACTCTCATTTAAAAAAAAAAAAAATACATGCTTAGCATAGACCATACCAGCAATACATAAAAAGTACAGATATGTAAAATTTCTGATCATCCTAAGTTCAAAATAACTTTTGTTAACATCAGGGCAACACTGATAGAATCATGTTCTTCTGGTATATCTACAGAGAGAAGAATACATATTTTAACTAGACTGTCCCCCCCACACCCCTGCAAAAGAAAAAACAGAACAATAAAGATATATATATGAACTATATATTATATATATACACATATACATATATATGGGAGTTATATATTTTATATATATACATGTATATATGTATATGCTTTTGTAAAATTGAGCTTAGACTGTATTTTCATTTTGCAAATATTCCATTTAATAGTGCATGAATTAACTGAAGACAAAGAGACAGAAACAAATGAAGGAATTCCTGAACTCTCAATCACATTTAGAGAGACACTTTTCTAAAGGAATCCTCTAAAGCTAAACGTACATTAAATTAAGTAGAATGCATTATGATTTGCAGTGGGTTTTTTGTTTTTGTTTTTGTTTTTGTTTTTGAGACGGAGTTTTTGTTTTTGTTTTTGTAACTCTGTTGCCCAGGCTGGAGTGCAGTGGCTCGATCTCGGCTCACTGCAACCTCCACCTCCCGGGTTCAAGTGATTCTCCTGCCTCAGCCTCCCAAGTGGCTGGGACTACAGAAGGGCTAATTTTTGTATTTTTACTAGAGATGGGGTTTCACTATGTTGGCCAGGATGGTCTCCATCCCTTTACCTTATGATCCGCCTGCCTTGGTCTCCCAAAGTGCTGGGATTATAGACTTCAGTCATAGTTCCCAGCCTTTTTCTTTTTCTTTTTTTTTAAGAGCAGCATCACTTGCTTTGTCAACCAGGCTGGAGTATACTGGCACGATCTCAGCTCGCTGCAACTTCCACCTCCCGGGTTCAAGAGATTCTCCTGCCTGAGCCTCCTGAGTAGCTGGGATTACAGGCGCCCGCCATGTTAGCCCAGCTGGTTTCAAACTCCTGACGTCAGGTGATTCGCCTGCCTCAGCCTAGCAGCCTTCTGTACAAAGGGAAAAGCTATGCAGCTCTCGCGCTAGTTAGTTTATAGTAAACACGATCACAGAGGCTCCAGCGAGAAGGACGGGGACATCTCACTTCACCATAAACCAGGGAGAAGAACGGCGACATCTCATTTCAGTATAAACCAATAAAAGCAAAAATCACCCTTTCACATATGCTCTTTTTGCAATACAAAAATTCAGGGAAAAGCGCGAACGTAGTCCCCCCAATATCACTAACTACACAGTCGAGTTTTCCACATCTGGAATAAAATGGATAAACCACACTCTGATCAAAAGCACCTTCACAATGACGCTATCTCCCCTTCCAGGTAAGTATGATTAGAGACGCCTCCACCCTGCCACAGCCCCATACGCCTCACCCTTCACACGCACGGTCACTTGCCACGCGCTTGTCCCCCCCACCGCCCCCACCATGCCACCCCGAGCCCTCCCAGCCCTGACACACAGCTGGGACGATCACGTCCAACCGGCGGTCCTGGACTTGCTCCCACAGCACCAGAAATCCTTCGTGGCGAAGCAGCAGCCCCTGCGCTGCCTCATCTACATAGGAATCGCCCTATCCGTGATGTCACCGACAGCGCCTTTCCCGGTCCCCGTCTGCTCTTCCGCCCCACCCTCCGCCACTCAGCCGCCCAACCAGCTGCGGGAGCCGGCGGAGGAAGTGACACCCGCCTCTATCTCCTTTCCCTCCCTTCCCCCTTCCTGGTCTCTCCCAAAGAAGTGGGTTCTTAACCTGTGATGCCAACGATCCCTCTGGCCGCCAAATGGAGCCTGTGCTGTCTTCTTCAAATAATGACTTTTAATGCACAAACTAGAAAGTTTAGGATTACAAAGAAAACCGGTTCTTTTGACAAACGTTTATCCTTGTGATACAGCATTCTGCTTGACATTGGAAGTCGTTCAATATCAGAGAGAAACCGTATCTATGAAACTAGAGAGGCTGCTCAGATGACTGCAAACCAGCCATCCTTGCTTGTTTTATCACTAGGAGTGTTATAAAGACGGTTGTCCAGTTTCATGAATCTTGTAGGGTTTTTTCAAATACAGCAATATACAAAAATGTGCTGCCCCAGCAGAGCACACTGGACACTCAGGCATGATGCTGGAGTCATTTTATCATCTCTTCCACTGCCTTCTCTAGACCTTAGCACTTACCTCATGTTAACACTTTATATTCTGCAAAGACAGAAACAAAGTCATCCAAATTTGGCAAAAATATTTGGGGGAAATTTTATTTCAGGTGTTTAACTGATTACTTTTAATATGTAGACTACAACACCAAACTCTGACAATACTCCACAGACTTATTAATGGTTTCCACCCCGTCTCTGCAAATCTATCAGGCAAGTTTTGCCTGCCCTTTACTTTCCTATAAACTGAGTCATCCAGTGTGTAGTGGGTTTTGGGGGGAGTGTTACTGCCCAACAGGTACACCTTGCCTGCTGCTTAGACAGAGCCAATTTTTTGACACAGGGGAATTGCAATAAAGAGCTGCACTCTTTATTTGGTGGATGGGGTCCGGTGAGTTGGGAGTTCTGATTGGTCAGGTCGGAGATGAAATCACAGGGAGTTGAAGCTGTCCTCTTGTGCTGGGTCAGTTCCTGCGTGGGGGCCACAACACCAGATGAGCCAGGTTATCAGCCTAGCTGATGCCACCTGATCCACTGAGTGCAGGGTCGGCAAAATATCTCAAGCACTCATCTTAGGTTTTCTAATAATGACGTGATCTCCAGGAACAATTTGGGGAGGTTTAGAATCTTGCAGCCAGAGGCTAACATAACTCCTAAACCATAATTTCTAATCTCGTGGCTAATTTGTTAGTCCCCCAAAGGCAGTCTAGTCCTCACGCAGGAAGGCGGTTTGCTTTGGGAAATGGATATTGTCATCTTTGTTTCACAGCTAAACCGTAAACTAATTTTCTCCCAAAGTTATTTCGGCCTTTGCCCGGGAATGAACAAGGTCAGCTTGGACGTTAGAAACAAGATGGCATCAGGTCAGATCTCTTTCGCTGTGATAATTGTTCCCATTGTAATTTTTGCAAAGGCCGTTTCAGAAGCAGGGGCATAGGTTTGACTTCTGTCACTCGGTCTTATGTCTATGAATTTTTCATGTTATTCATATGGTTATTTGTTTCTATGTGTATTTCTTTGTATGAATATACATTAACTTATTTATTTATTCTGCTGTTGTTGAACATGTTGACCTAAAAGAAGGAGGCTGAAGCACAAAATATAATTTAGAGTTTACTTGAGCCAACTCTAGTCGGCTGGAAGACAGCTGCCTGGAAGACTCCCACCCAAGGAACTTTGGATCTGAGTTCCCGTTGGCCTTTGTCACAAGCAGGTTTTTATTTTTTATTTATTTTATTATTAGTATTATCATTATTTTGAGACGGAGTCTTGCTCTGTCGCCCAGGCTGGAGTGCAGTGGAGCGAACTCTGCTCACTGCAAGCTCCACCTCCCGGGTTCTCACCATTCTCCTGCCTCAGCCTCTCGAGTATCTGGGACTACAGGCACCCACTATCACGCCCAGCTAATTTTTTTTGTATTTTTTAGTATAGACAGGGTTTCACCGTGTTAGCCATGATGGTCTCGATCTCCTGACCTCATGATCCGCCCGTCTTGGCCTCCCAAAGTGCTGGGATTACAGGTGTGAGCCACCATGCCCGGCCCACAAGCAGGTTTTTAAAAGTCAAAAGCGGGGACAGACAGTGGGCTGATAGAAAGCTGCCTGTCAGGAACTCTCATTGGTTTACAGAAATATCATTGTTGGTGATTGGCTATAAATATCATTGATTGGTGATTGGACAAACAGTACCGCAAGAATAAACCTTTTCTTTTCTGCAATCATAGGCAATGATTTTCAATACCATTGTTTTCCCCCTGCTAACATTTTGTCTGAATTCCAGTAAGTCAGCTTATGAAGTAGTGTAAAAAAGGGTAATAGAAGCCTAAGAGGTGGATCAGTGTATCATTGGGCCCATATCATAAGCATGTTTCTGGAAGAAACTTGTTCCCTTTATCCTTCCAGAGATCCCTCTCCTGCTTGGGAGCTCCCACTAATGCTTTTTTTTTTTTTCCCCAGAGTCTCGCTCTGTTGCCCAGGCTGGAGTGCAGTGGCACAATCTCAGCTCACTGCAACCTCCGCCTCCCAGGTTCAAGCAATTTTTTAGAGATGGCATCTTGCCCTGTTGCCGAGGCTGGTCTCCAACTCCTTGCCTAAAGCAATCCTCCCACCTCAGCCTCCTGATTTTCTGGGATTACAGGTGTGAGTCAACCAGCCTGGCAGTGCAAGAAAAAGAAAAAAAAAGTCAAGAAATTATTGTTTATTTTATTTTATTTTGAGTTGAGGTCTTACTCTGTCACCCAGGCTGGAGTGCAGTGGTGCAATGATAGTTCACTGCAGTCTGGATCTCCTGGGCTCAAGCAATCCTCCTGCCTCAGCCTCCCAAGCAGCTGGGACTACAGACGTGAGCCATTGTGCTGGCTAGTTTTATAAAGTTAGCTCATTTTTTAAAATTTGTAGAGACAGGGGTCTCACCATGTTGCCCAGGCTGGTATTGAACTCCTGGCTTCAATCCTTCTTCTCTCCTCGGCTGCCTAAAGTGCTAAGATTACAGGTGTGAGCCACCACACCCTGCTTTTCATATTTTAATTTTATATACGTAATTATTACGTATATTACTTAAGATAATTGGGGCAGTAATCTCTTTAATGTTTTAGATACTTAATTTATCTATTCACTCCACTGGAAGAGTATGCCAATTGGTTTCATAAGAAAATATATTTATAAATCAGAAAATTTCTTTCCACCAATCTAGGGGGCATTGAAAAGCAAATAACTGCATTAAGTAACATCATTTAAGGTGAAAACAGATGCAGTGGTATCTATTAACAATGCTTATCAGTGAGGGAAACAAACTGAAGAAATGAACATCGTTAGATCCTTGGAAAACACTCACTGTTGAAAATCTGAGTGATTCTGTGATACCCTTTTGAGTCTGGCAGGGCATTCTCTTTCCAGAGCATATAAAAGTAAGTAAATCATTTCTTTTCATCCATTTTCATTAAGAGATCAGCTTCCTTGATGTTCTGGAGATTATTAAATTTGATCTGTGGCCACATGCAGTGGCTTAAGCATGTAATCCTAGCACTTTGGGAGGGCAACGTGGGCAGATCACTTGAGTTCAGGAGTCCGAGACCAGCCTGGCCAACATGGTGAAACCCCATCTCTACTAAAAATACAAAAATTAGCCAGGCATGGTGACACATGCCTGTAATCCCAGCTACTCAGGAGGCTGATGCACAAGAATCACTTGAACCCGGGAGGCCAAGGCTGCAGTGAGCCAAGATCATGTCACTGCACTCCAGCCTTGGTGACAGAGTGCAACTCTGTCTTAAGCAAAAAAAAATTTGATTTGTATACTTGTAAGAAGTGCTTATATTGCTGACTCCATTGCTTATTTGTGATTATAAGTGTATAAAGAGAAAATATCTTTTCTCCTTTCTGTAGTGTGACTTAAACTTAATCCTTAAAGGACATGTATTTCAGCTGGTTAGAGTTTTTTTAGCTAGTAGAAACCTGAGTATACGAATCAAAGAAAACTGCTCCTTACATGCCACAGACGTAGTTTTCTTTCTGTACTAAGATTTCTTTTAGGTATAGTAATTTGTTAAAGCCAAGAGCTCCTATGGAATGAAGTTAGTTGGGAGGGGGCATTGAGTAGTAAGATCATCTTTATAATAGAGATGCCACTCTTGCAGGTATTGACAGCTATTGGGCCCAAAAAATGTTACCAAACATTGGAAAGACAAGATACGAGCAACTTCTCATTGCTGCAGTCTCAAATATCAGGAAATACCATTATCCTCAGGACAATGAACAGACCATCGAAAGAGACTCACAGACTCGATCCGCTGTCATGTATCACCAAACAGGGACTGGATCCTTGTCAATAACACCCAACAGAGATTGTCCTCAGAAATTCACTTCATAACATCAAAACCAGAAACCCACACTGATGCCACTGATGGCAGAAAACAATGATGCAAGAAAGGTTGGCCGGGCGCAGTGGCTCAAGCCTGTAATCCCAGCACTTTGGGAGGCCGAGGCGGGCGGATCACGAGGTCAGGAGATCGAGACCATCCTGGCTAACATGGTGAAACACCATCTCTACTAAAAAACACAAAAAACTAGCCGGGCGAGGTGGCGGGCGCCTGTAGTCCCAGCTACTCAGGAGGCTGAGGCAGGAGAATGGCGTAGGTAAACCCGGGAGGCGGAGCTTGCAGTGAGCTGAGATCCGGCTACTGCACTCCAGCCCGGGCTACGGAGCGAGACTCCGTCTCAAAAAAAAAAAAAAGAAAGGGAGAGAGGGAGATAGAGAGAGGACGGACTTGCCCAATGACCATGCTTAGTATATAAAAGCAAAAGAGCTCAACTTCTGCTCATGAAAGCAAGAACTGAGGGAACAAGAGCCAATATCTCTAAGGATCCAGGTCTGCACCAGGGGCCTGTTAGGTGCAGGATTCTGTTGGCTCCAATGATGGGTCTCAGATGGACTAATTTTTATGGACATAGCCTCTGAAAGAAATCAGTCGAGGAATAATATAGAGACACTTATCTACATGCTCATTCTCTATTAATATAGAAGGGAAACTAGCATTAGATTGTTTTCATCAAATAAAAGTAAAATCAAGATTTATAAAGAAAAGAGGAAAGGGGAGGAGAAAAAAATGACTGGGACCATTGTGATTTTGCTACCTTTGGATAAGCAATTTGAAAGAAAGCTATCAAAGAGGTCACTATGACCTGTCTTCTCCAGACCAATGTGACTTGGTCACCACAGGAAACAATTATAGGCTGGGCACAGTGGCTCACGCCTGTAATATCAACACTTTGGGAGGCGGAGGTGGGAGGATCACTTGAGCTCACGAGTTGGAGAGCAGCCTAGGCAACATAATGAAACTCTGTCGGTACAAAAAATACAAAATTTAGCCGGGCATGGTGGTGTATGCTAGTAGTCCCAGCTACTCAGGAGGCTGAGGTGGGAGGAACACCTGAGCCTGGGGAGGTTGAGGCTGCAGTGAACCATGATTACACCACTGCACTCCAGCCTGGATGACAGAGTAAGACTGTGTCTCTAAATAAATAAATTAAATTTGAAAAAGAAACAGGGTCAGGCACGGTGGCTCACACATATAATCCCAGCACTCTGGGAGGCCAAGATGGGAATATCACTTGAGCTCAGGAGTTCAAGACCAGCCTCGGCAACATAGTGAGACCTCATCTCTAAAAAATACACATTTCAATAAATATATATAATAAAATATATACTATATTTTATTATACATAATATATAATTGTATATATTTATTATCATATAATATGTGTATGTTTTATTATCTATATAATAAAAAAGAAACAATTACAGATGTTGGAGGACTTTAAAATATCTCAGCCAGGTGCAGTAGTTCAAGCTGGTAATCCCAGCACTTTGGGAGACTGAGGCAGGAGGATCACTTGAGCCCATGAGGCTGAGGCTTACAGTGAACTATGATCATGCCACTGCACTGCCACCTGGGTAACAGAGCAAGATCCTATCTCAAAAAATAAAATAAAATGTCTTAGAGGTTTAGCTGTCCATCCTACGCAACTGAATACCTTTGTGTAATATCCACCATGTCCTCCTGTTGTACCTCTCCCTTACTTAAGCCAGGAAGGCACTTGTCCCCTTACTAGAATATCATTGGCATGTGGCCGGGTGTGGTGGCTCATGACTGTAATACCACCATGTTGGGAGGCTGGTCAGGAGTTTGAGACCAGCCTGGCCAACATGATGAAACCTTGTCTCTACTAAAATACAAAAATTAGCCGGGTCTGGTGGTGCTGGCTTGAAAGCTGAGATCACTCCACTGCACTCCAGACTGGGCGACAGAGCAAGACTCCGTCTTAAAAAAAAAAAAAAGGAAAGAAAAGAATATCATGGGCACATGTATAGAAAGTTTGTTAGGCCGGGTGTGGTGGTTCACACCTGAAATCCCAGCACTTTGGGAGGCTAAGGCAGGTGAATCTCTTGAGCCCAGAAGTTGGAGCTCCTAGGGCCAACCTGGGCAACATAGCAAGACCCTATCTCTAAAAAAAAAAAAAAAAAGTTGGATTTGATGGTGCACACCTGTAGTTCCAGCTATTCTGGAGGCTCACTAGTGTCAGGGTGGCAGGTGTGGTGAGTTTGCAGTGAGCTGAGATCACGCCACTGCACTCCATCCTGGGTGACAGAGTGACACCTAGTCTCAAAATAAAAAGTGGGTGAGGGGGGACAAAATTTGTTGTGTTGCAAGTAAATGAAGAAAGGGACATTATTAGAGTTGAGAAATAAATTGGAATATGATTTGGTACCTTTCCCACAGAAGATAAGTTTGCTAAATGTGCTGAAATTAGAAGCATTATATAAGTCACGGTGCAGTGGCTCGTGCCTGTAATCCTAGCACTTTGGGAGACCTCCGAGGTGCCTGAGTCTAGGAGTTTGGGGACCAGCATGGGCAACATAATGAAACCCTTTCTGTACAAAAAATACAAAAGTTAGCTAGGCCTTTCGGATGCGACAACTGATTGTGCCACAGAGATATAACCCTAATGGCTTAGGACTCTAGGAAGACAGAATCTCCCCCGTTTATCTAGTGATCAATAATGCATGAAGGCTTTAAAAGCTGGAGCAGGCGGCAGAGCGCGGTGGCTCATGCCTGTAATCTCAGCACTTTGGGAAGCTGAGGCGGGCGGATCACGAGGTCAGCTGATCCAGACCATCCTGACCAACAAGGTGAAACCTCCTTCTCTACTAAAATACAAAACATCAGCCAGGCGGGGTGGCGTGCGCCTGTATTCTCAGCTACTCTGGAGACTGAGGCATGGGAATAGCTTGAACCTGGAAGGCGGAGGTTGCAGTGAGCCGAGATCGCGCCACTGCACTCCAGCCTGGTGACAGAGCAAGACTCTGTCTCAGAAAACAAACAAACAAACAACCTGGAGCAGGCGTCCCTCAGTGGGCTCTAGCCACCAACCTTCAGATTAACAGCAGAACGCGCTAACCGATTGTGCCACAGAGACACGTAGTTTACCTCCTTCTGGGCGCACTCACCAAACACTCCCCAACCCTCCCATCCTCAGAGCCCACCAGACAGTACAACTGTGCAAGGCCTTGGAAAACTGGAGAGATTAGAGCGGTGAATCGTGTTGGTCTCGTTGGAGACCCGCAGGTTGGGAGATTCTGGAACCAGGACAACCTTGCCCCTCGCCTGCTTCAGAAGCCCCTGGAAAAGCCCCGGCTCGCGACCCGGACCTGAGCGGCCTGGGGCCCAAGAGAAGCTGAACGCCCTGTGGGCTCCCAGGATGGTTCTTTGTGCCGGCTTCACCCAGTCAGCAAGCCTGTGCCCACCCTGCCCAGTCACCTTGGAGGCCGCTGCGGAACTTCCGCTGTCATCTTCGGATCCTGTGTCCAGCACGGGGGCTCCACCGGGGCAGGGATCATGGTGAGGGTCGCTCATGGGGCCCCTCGCGGGGAGCAGGGTCTGGCACTCACCAGGGCGCACGACTAGGACTTGTTGAATTAATCTATCGTTGCCTTTAGCTTTTAGTCCTTTGAAGAGCCCTGAAAAATGGAAATCATGAAATATTTTACCTTGGGGAAGTTTTGATTTGTTTTTTGTTTTGTTTTGTTTTGTTGTTTTTTGAGACAGGGTCTCGCTTGGTCGCCCAGGCTGGAGTGCAGTGGTACAAACACGGCTCACTGCAGCCTCGACATCCCGAGGCCATAGTCGCCTTTAGCTTTTAGTCCCTTGAAGAACCCCAAGAATAGAAATCATGAGATTTTTCCATGGGGAAGATCTTTTTTTTTTTTTTTTTTGAGACTGAGTCTCGCTGTGTCCCCCAGGCTGCAGTGCAGTGGCGCGATCTCGGCTCACTGCAAGCTCTGCCTCCAGGGCTCACGCCATTCTCCTGCCTCAACCTCCCGAGTGGCTGGCATTACAGGCGCCCGCCACCAAGCTTGGCTCATTTTTTGTATTTTTAGTAGAAACGGGGTTTCACCGTGTTAGCCAGGATGGTCTCGATGTCCTGACCTCGTGATCCGTCCGCCTCGGCCTCCCAAAGTGCTGGGATTACAGGCGTGAGCCACCGCGCCCAGCCAGGGAAGTTCTTTTTACAAAGCGTTTATTCACATTGATTTCTCGGCATCCCCCGGAGAGGGCAACGGGCAGGGCCTCCAGTGCACCTTCTGCGGCCGTGGAGCCGCAGGGGCTCAGCTGGGCAGTGGTCGGGTCGTGGGGCAGGAGGATAAGAGCGGGGGAAGGGAAAAGCAAAAGCAGGGAAAGAAGCCGGGGAGCGGTGGAACAGACATCCAGACCTCCTGAAAGGCTCGTGCAGCACAGGCTGGATCTTCTGGAGGTGAGAATTGTTTTTTGCTGTTGTTGTTGTTGTTGTTGTTGTTGTTTGAGACGGAGTCTCGCTCTGTCGCCTGGGCTGGAGTGCAGTGGCCGGATCTCAGCTCACTGCAAGCTCCGCCTCCCAGGTTTACGCCATTCTCCTGCCTCAGTCTCCCGAATAGCTGGGACTACAGGCGCCCGCCACCTCGCCCGGCTAGTTTTTTGTATTTTTTTTAGTAGAGACGGTGTTTCACCATGTTAGCCAGGATGGTCTCCTGACGTGATCCGCACGTCTCGGCCTCCCAAAGTGCTGGGATTACAGGCTTGAGCCACCGCGCCCGGCCTTCTTGTTGTTGAAGCAGAATGGGGAGGAACTGAGGGGAAAAATGAGAGAGAACATGAAAGAGCTCCAAACGCGAAGACCTATAACTCCCCAAGAATAACATCTTCCAGAAGAACTAGACAGAAAACTACGAGTCTGGGAACCCTGAAATCCCCGGAGGGGTAGCATCATCATGACCCTCTGTGTTCCTTTTGGCAAAGGACTTGCTTCCTTTGTTTGTACAATTGTTTGTGTTTGTTAAATAAATAAAAACCTTTTCATTTATCTTTGAAAGTACATTGGCTCTATTATTTTATGATTACAAATAATGCGGCAGTCGTCATTCTTGTACACTTCTCATTGGCCACTGGTGTATTTCTATAGGGTAGAGGCCTGGAGAGCTGTTGCTCCAGCATAGTGGTTACATGGTTTTTATATCATTCCATTTTCTTTCCTTTGTTGGCTTATTAGCTATAACTCTCTTTCTTCTGGTCCACCGCTCTCCGACTTCTTTTGCTGCTTTTGCTTTTCAGTGATGGCTTTAGGGTTTCCAGAATACATCTTCATCCGTGCCATCTACTGACATTCTACCTCCCCTTCTGGCCATTATGCTAGTGTTGTCATGTAATTTGATTTTACACATGTTATAAACCCCAGAATTCATTATTATTGCTTTTGTTTAATTGGTCAAATTGTTTTAAAATATTTAAATAAGAACATATATATTTAACTATGTGCATACCGATTTCCAGTAGTCTCCATTTCTTTGTGTAGATCCATTTATCCTTATCCTTAGGCCGGGAGGACTCCTTTTGCATTTCTTGTAGCGTGGGTTGCTGAATTCTTTCATTTTTTTGTATGTCTTTAAATGTCCTTATTTCTGTCACATTCTTGAAAAATTTTTCATTTTGGCATAGAATTCTAGGAAAACTTTATTTCTTTCAGTACTTTAGGATGTTGGCACTTTGTTTTTGTAAAACTGGCATAAAGTGGGCTTCCTGTACTTGTTATATAATTTTTGGAATGTGTATTTAAATTAAAAACATTAAAATGGATTGGATGAGGTGGTGCACGCCTGTAGTCCCAGCACTTTGGAAAGGGGAGACAGGAGGATTGCTTGAGGCCCACAGTTGGAGACCAGTGTGGGCAAGATAGCAAGACCCTGTCTCTCTCTCTCATATATGTATGTGTGTGTATATATACACACACATATATATATCATGAATGTCCTAGATTCATCTTAAGTTCCACCAACAGAGCACTTAAAGTAAAATGTGCCCAACCTGAGGGTCAAACCTACCTACTGACATGTAATTTGTATTTGTGAGACATTCTCAACAGCATTTGCTTTCCCTAGCATAGTGGTTTTCAAGTTTTCATCACACTTGAATGTCTTAAGTGCAAAACTTGTCAGAATTCATTTTCTTTGCCAAAAATTTCTAAAATACTTTTTTTTTTTTTTTGAGATCAGTTCACTGCAACTTCCACTTCCCATGTTCACAGGATTCTTCTGCCTCAGCCTCACGAGTAGCTGGGACTACAGGCCTGCGACAACGCACCCGGCTAATTTTTGTATTTTTAGTAGAGACGGAGTTTCACCATGTTGGCCAGGCTGGTCTCAAAGTCCCGATCTTAAGTAATCTGCCCACCTCAGCCTCCCGAAGTGTTGGGATTACAAGCATGAGCCACCACGCCTGGCCTAAAATACTCTTACTTCAAGTAAAAGTGCATTAAAAACAAACTTCTCAGTTGCATCCCTGGAATCCATAGAAAGCCTGGGAGAGACAATCAAGTGCTACAGGGTAAAACACTATCACCACGTTGGCCAGGCTGGTCTCGAACTCCTGACCTCGGGCTCCCAAAGTGGTGGAATTACAGGCATGAGCCACTGCACTCAGCCCAACCAAGATTATTAAGCTATTCTAATTTGTCAAAAGAGTCACACTGATTTTTTAAAAATAATGTAATGGGCTGGGTGCGGTGGCTCATGCCTGTAATCCCAGCACTTTGGGAAGCCATAGCAGGAGGATCACAAGGTCAGGGGTTCCAGACCAGCCTGACCAACATGGTGAAACCCCGTGTCTACTAAAAATACAAAAATCAGCTGGGCATGGTGGTATGCGCCTGTAATCTCAGCTACTCGGGAGACTGAGGCAGCAGAATTGCTTGAACACGGGAGGCAGAGGTTGCAGTGAGCTGAGATTGCACCACTGCACTCCAGCCTAGGCGACAGAGTGAGACTCCATCTCAAAATAAATAAATAAATAAATAATAACATAATGAACATTTTCATCATTTATATATTAAATATTTACATTATTTAAATTGTTCAAAAGCATCAAAGATTCCTCTCTGCTATCAACTTCATTTCATTTATTTTATTGTACCAAATTATTAAGACCATTCATTTAATCTACAGTTACATCTATTATTTTTTCATGTTAGAAATTCAACAAGAAAATTTTTCCCTAATGAAACCTCACATTTCAAGCATAAGTAGGCTGGGCGAGGCGGCTCACACCTGTAATCCCAGCACTTTGGGAGGCCGAGACAGGTGCATAGCTTGAGGTCAGGAGTTTGAGACCAGCCTGGCAAACATGGTGAAACCCTGTCTCTACTAAAACTATAAAAATTAGCTGGGTGTGGTGGCGTGCGCCTGTAATCCCAGCTACTCTGGAGGCTGAGGCAAGGAAATAGCTTCAACCTGGGAGGTGGAGCTTGCAGTGAGCTGAGATCCCACCACTGCACTCCAGCCTGGGCTACAGAGCAAGACTCTGTCTCAAAAATGAATAAATAAATAAATAAATAAGCATAAGTAGTAAAAAAATAAAAATAAAATAAAAAGTAAGGCACAGTGTCTTGCTCTGTTATCCAGGCTAGAGTGCAGCAGGGCAATCATAGCTGACCAACTTGGAACTTCCGGGCTCAGGTGATCCTCCTGGCTCAGCTTGCCTTGTATATTTTTACAGATGGGGTCTTGCCCTGTTGCCCAGGCTGGTCTCCAGCTGCTGGCCTAAAGCAATCCTTCCACCTCAGCCCGATGAGTGCTGGGAGTACAGGCGCAAGACATGCAGCCTAGCATTGTAGTAAAACAATTTTCAACAAATTCTTAATTTTCTTTCTTTTTTTTTTTTTTTTTGAGTTGGGAGTCTCAGTCTGTCACCCAGGCTGGAGGGCAGTGGTGCAATCATAGTTCACTGCAGCCTGCCTCAGTCTCTCTAGTAGCTGAGATTACAGTCATGCATTATCATGCCCGGCCAACTTAAAAATATTAGCTAATACTTAAAAATTTGTAGAAGCCGGGCACGGTGGCTCATGCCTATAATCCCAGAACTTTGGGAGGCTGAGGTGGGCAGATCATGAGGTCAGGAGATTGAGACCATCCTGGCTAACACGGTGAAACCCCGCCTCTACTAAAAATACAAAAATTAGCCAGACGTGGTGGCACATGCCTGTAGTCCCAGCTACTTGGGAGGCTGAGGCAGGAGAATCGCTTGAACCTGGGAGGCAGAGGTTGCAGTGAGCCAAAATCGCGCCACTGCACTCTAGCCTGGGCAACAGAGCGAGACTCCATCTCAAAAAAAAAAAAAAAATTGGAGAGACAGGGGTTTCACTATTTTGCCCAGGCTGGTCTCCAACTCCTAACCTCAACCGATCCTCCCTCCTCAGCCTCCTAAAGTGCTGGGATTGCAGATACGAGTCACCATACCTGGCTCAATTTTCTTATTTTAATTTTATATAAGTGATTATTATTGTTCCTAAGATAATTGGGGCAGTGACTCCTTTAAAATTTTAGAGACCTAATTTGTCTATTCACTTCACTGAAAGAATATGACAATTTGTTTCATGAGAAAATATCCTATATTTATAAAGAAAGAAAATTCCTTCCACCAAACTAGGGGGCATTCTAAAGAAATGAATTGCGCTAAGTAACATCACTTAAGGTGAAAACAGAGGCAATGAATGGTATCTATTAACAATGTTTATCAGTGAAGGAAACATTAGATCCTTGCAGGGCCTTCATTGCTGAAAATCTGAGTAATATTGTGATACCCTTTTGAGTCCGGCAGGACATTCTCTTTCCAGGGCATATAACAGTGGGTGAATAGTTTCTTTTCATTCATTTTCATTAAGGGATGAACTTCCTTAATGTTCTGGAGATTATTACATTTGATTTGTATAGTTGTGAAAAATGCTCATATTGCTGATTCCATTGCTTATATGTGATCATATAAATATTTTCTCTCCTTTCTGTAGTGTGGTTCAAACTTAATCCTTTTTTTTTTTTTTTTTTTTTTTTTTTTTGAGACGGAGTCTTGCTCTGTCACCCAGGCTGGAGTGCTGTGGCCGGATCTCAGCTCACTGCAAGCTCCGCCTCCCGGGTTCACGCCATTCTCCTGCCTCAGCCTCCCAGGTAGCTGGGACTACAGGCGCCGCCACCTCGCCCGGCTAGTTTTTTTGTAGTTTTTTTTTTTAGTAGAGACGGGGTTTCACCGTGTTAGCCAGGATGGTCTCGATCTCCTGACCTCGTGATCCGCCCGTCTCGGCCTCCCAAAGTGCTGGGATTATAGGCTTGAGCCACCGCGCCCGGCCCAAACTTAATCCTTAAAGGACATGTATTTGAATTTTTCAGCTGGTTAGAAACCTGAATATACCAATCAAAGAAAACTGCTCCTTACATGCTACAGATTTAGTTTTCTTCCTGGACTAAGATGTCTTTTAGATACAGTAAATTTGTTAAAGCCAAGAGCTCCTATGGAACAAAGTTGGGTGGGAGGGGGGACACTGAGTAGTAAGATCACTCTTGTAACAATGATGCCACTCTTGCAGATATTGACAACTACTGGGCCCATAAAATTTTTACGGGCCGGGCGCGGTGGCTCAAGCCTGTAATCCCAGCACTTTGGGAGGCCGAGACGGGCGGATCACGAGGTCAGGAGTTTGACACCACCCTGGTTAACACGGTGAAACCCCGTCTCTACTAAAAAAATACAAAAAGCTAGCCGGGCGAGGTGGCTGGCGCCTGTAGTCCCAGCTACTCAGGAGGCTGACGCAGGAGAATGGCGTAAACCCGGGAGGCGGAGCTTGCAGTGAGCTGAGATCCGGCCACTGCACTCCAGCCCGTGCGACACAGCAAGACTCCGTCTCAAAAAAAAAAAAAAATTTTTTTACCAGACATTCGAAAGACAAGATATGAACAGCTTACCATTGCTGCAGTCTCAAATATCAGGAGATACCATTATTCTCAGGACAATAAATAGACAATAAAAGAGACTCACAGAGCAGATTAGCTGTCATGTATCACCAAACAGGGACTGGATCCTTGTCAACACCACCCATCAGAGATTGTCCCCAGAAATTCACTCCATAACATCAAAATCAAAAACCCACACTGATGGCAAAAAATAATGATACAATAATGAGAGAGAGAGAGAGACCTGTCCTATAGCCATACTTAGTGGGTAAAAGCCAAAGAGCTCAATTTCTGCTCCTGATACTTAATAGAACAGAGGGAACATGAGCCAATTGCTCAGTGGGTCCAGATCTGCACTAAGTGCCTGTTGGATGCAGGATTCTACTGTCTCCAATAATATGTCTCAGATGGACTAGCTTTTTGTTCTATTTTGTTTGTTTTGTTTTGTTTTTGCTTTTGTTTTTCTGTTTTTGAAGCAGAGTCTCGCTCTGTTGCCCAGGCTGGGGTGCAATGGCACAATCTCGGCTCACTGCAACCTCCGCCTCCTGTGTTCAAGCGATTCTCCTGGCAGCCTCCCGAGTAGCTGGGAGTACGGACACACACCACCTCGCCCGGCTATTTTTTTTTTTTTTTTTAGTAGTGACGGAGTTTCACCATGTTGGTCAGTCTGGTCTGGAACTCCTGACCCCAGTTGATCAGAAGTAGGTGAGGTCAGAAAACATACCCTGGGAGAGGCTGGCACAATGCCCAGAACCGCCGTTGCTAGGCCTGGGGTTTTCTTCTGTAGTGGATACTAGTATTCACGTAGTGCAGGGACAAAACCAATTAGATACTTCTGGGAGTTAAAAAGAAATGAATTTACAGAATTTACATTTGAGAAGGGGTATTAAGGAATTTGCCAGGGTACTGACGCGTGTCAGGTGCAAACCGCAGATTGAGAGAGAGCTAAGTATTTTCTCTCCAGGAAGGTGATCCGCGAGGGCCTGAAGAAAGAGGGACGGGGGAGGACGCTGCGCCAGAAATAGGAAAGGGCTGCTTGGGGGTAGGAAGGATGAGTGGGGGTGCTACCTAGAAAGTTGTCTGGCAATGGATGTAGGATGTGGACGCGAGACATCAAACAAGAAGCTGTCGCTTAAATAACGTCTGAAGAAAGACTAGATATGTAAACGGCAGGAGACAGCAGGGAAACTGGACCCAGCTCCTCATAAAACTTTCCGCCTTATATTTCAGGGAGGATCGCGGCACATTTCGGCTAAGACAGATGAGGTGAGGCTTGCGGACCTCGATGAATGTGCGTTAGGGCACCTGGGCGCCAGGAGAGCCGTTCCCCTACGCAAAGTAAGAGTGTTATGTCTACAACCAAACGGGGACACTAAGAGTCCTCAAAGACCGTGACCGTGCTTTCTTCCCAAATAACAGCGCCCGTCTGCGTAGTTTGCACCTGGCTCTATGAGGTGAGAACACATTCCCCGCTAGCACAAAAATCCTACAAACTCCTGAGGAGACTGCGGTTAGAATCGGAGGCTGTGTAAAAACGTGACTGGGGGCTGGGGAAAAACAAAGATTTTCACAGAGCGCGAGAACCCAAAGACCCTAGAGACCATGAACCAATCTCTGCGGTGAGGTGACATGTTATTTCCTCCAGAATAACAATAACACTTATAACCAAGGAACAAACCACCTAAAAAAAGAAACGTAACTCTTGGCTGGCATAAAGTCTACTCTTGTTAAACTTCGAAAAAGACAGGGGAAAGCGCGAACGCAGTCCCCCACTACCACAAATTATGCAGTCGAGTTTCCCACATTTGGGGAAATCGCAGGGGTCAGCACATCCGGAGTGCAATGGATAAGCCTCGCCCTGGGAAAACCACCTTCGTGATCATGGTATCTCCCCTGCCAGGTAAGTATGAGCTTTGGCACCTCCGCCCTGCCACAGCTCCACACGCCTAACCCTTTACACGCACGGTCACTTGCCCCGCGCACCCCGAGCCCTCCTAGCCCTGACACACAGCTGGGACTCTCAGGTCCGACCGGCGGTCCTGGGCTCGCTCCCACAACACGGGAAGTCCTTCGTGGCGAAGCAGCCGGTGGCGAAGCGGCAGCCCCTGCGCTGCCTCATCTACATAGAAGTCGCCCTCTCCGTGATGTCACTGACAGTGCCTTTCCCAGTCCCCGTCTGCTTTTCTGCCACTCAGCCGACCGACCCGCTGCCGGAGCCGGCAAGAGGAAGTGACGTCTGCCTCTCCTTTTTCCCTCCCGCCCTCTATTCTCTCCCAAAGAAGCTGACACTTAACCTGTGTTGTGGAGCAACCTTTCGGCGGTCAGATGAAGCCTGGACATCCTTTTTCAAATAATGGCTTTTTTTTTTTTTTTTTTTTTTTTTTTTTTTTTTGAGACGGAGTCTTGCTCTGTCGCCCAGGCTGGAGTGCAGTGGCCAGATCTCAGCTCACTGCAAGCTCCGCCTCCCGGGTTTACGCCATTCTCTCGCCTCAGCCTCCCGAGTAGCTGGGACTACAGGCGCCCGCCACCTCGCCCGGCTAATTTTTTGTATTTTTTTAGTAGAGACGGGGTTTCACCATGTTAGCCAGGATGGTCTCGATCTCCTGACCTCGTGATCCGCCCGTCTCGGCCTCCCAAAGTGCTGGGATTACAGGCTTGAGCCACCGCGCCCGGCCAAATAATGGCTTTTAATTCGCAGACTAGAACGTTTGGGATTACAAAAGAAACCGTTTCTCTTCACATCCTTATCCTTGGGATGTAGCATTCCCCTTGAAATTGAAAGCCGTTTAATATCAGAGAGAAACCCTATTTATGAAAGTAAAGAGGCTGCTCAGATGACTGCAAACCAGCCTTCCTTACTGGTTTTATCACTGGTACTGTTATAAAGACAGTTGTCAAGTTTCATGAATCTTGTAGTTGGTTTTTCCTTTTTTTTCCCCCAAATTCAGTATTATAGAAAAATATCCTGCCCCAGAAGAGATGACTGGACACTCTCAAGTGTGGTGTTGGATTTTGTCACCTTAGTGCTAACCTCATGTTAGTTTTTTATATTCTGCAAAACAAAACCAAAATAATCCAAATTTGACACAAATACCTGGGATCCATCTTACTTGATATGTTTAACAAATGTCTGGATCATCTTTTCTTATATTGGATTATAATGCAGGAAACACTGAAGTAAGCAAAGTTGGAATGCCCAAGTCAAAGACCATTTGAATATTTACGAGTAGATTTGAGACAGGAATAATACAGGGTGGTCACAGGATAATAAATTCTAGGCAGCAGATTTACCTGACTTGAGGCTATGGGCTGATAAGACGCTGAAAAATCATGGTGTGGACCAAGCTGTCTAAGACTGACTGGATCCAATGTGGTGCTTGATTTGATGTAGGTTTTACCTAGGCCCTCATTATATGCTCATTAACATACTAAATCACACACCCACCAGTGCCATGACAGTTCTGAGACCAGTATTTGATGTAAAAATGGATGGCACCACAGTTCTGAGAAATCTCCACCTTCACCCAGGAATTGTCATGAATATTCCACTCCTTGGTTAAAGTAATCCATCAAGACGAAACCTCAGAACCCATTGTTCTCTCTCGGGTATGCCCGAACTCCCCTTTCTTGAGTGTGTACTTTATGCTTTGCAATAAATTTCTTCTTTCACTGTTTGCTGACTCATCCTTGACTTCATTCTCCAGATGGTGTCAAGAGCCTGGACACCACGGCTGGGGTCGAGATCCCACCAGCATCTGGGGACCTCCCCCAGCCCACCAGTATCAGATTCTATTCCATTGTTCAAATCACAAAACATCAAGTAGAGAGTTCCCCCTAGAGACCATAAAGATTCTGTGGCATAGTGGCCAGTTAGGCCACCAGAAGGCATGGCAAAATATTGAAAATGAGGGATTAGGTGACAATGTAGCAACTGCTAAATACTAAATACTTGATCCAGGCCCCATTCCCTGGATACTGACAGGGAGACACATTGTCCAGGTAGTAGTGGAGAAATACTTTCTGGGTATCTGACCAGCCTTTGTGGAAAGAACTGGCACCATCCTGCAGATGTAACCGCCTGATGGGTTCTTCCTGCCCACTGTACATACAAAATCAATTCGTGGAGACCATGGCATTGCAGTAAAGAGTTTAATTGACACAGGCCAGCCACAACCTGTGGGAGACAGAGTTATTACTCAAATCAATCTCACTGAAGGCTTGGAGGTAAGGGGTTTTTCAAAGACAGTTTGGTGGGGAGGGGGCTAGGGTTTGGGCAGTGCGGATTGTTGGGAATGAAATCACAGGGGTGTGGAAACTGGCCCTCCTGCACTGAGCAAACTTCTGGGTGGGGGCTAAGGGACTGGTTGATTTTCGGGCCAAATGGTGCCATCCAGTAGTCAGACATGCAAAAGCCTGAAAAGACATCTCAAGAGGCCAATCTTAGGTTCTACAGTAGTGATGTTCTTCACAGGAGTAATTGGGGAAGCTGCAAATCTTGTGATGTCTGGAATAATGGCTGGTAATTATTTAATGAGGTATACATCTTAGCAGAATTCACGCCCCTTTCATCCTCCTAACTTGGTGTCCTTTCATTAGTTTTACAGGAGTAATTTAGTTTTGGGGAAGGTTATCATTTAAACCAACCTTTTTGGCTGTCACCAATGTTTTTGGCACCAGGGACTGGTTTCATGGAAGATAATTTTTCCATGGAAGGAGGTAGTGGATGGTTTCCTGATGAAACTGTTCCACCTCTGGCCATCAGGCATTAGTTAGAGTCTCATAAGGAGTGCGCAATCTGGAATCCCTCACATGCGCAGTTCCCAATAGGGTCTGAGCTCCGATGAGAATCTAATGCCGATGCTGATCTGACAAGATGGTAATGCTTGAAAGTCTGCAGCTCACCTCCTGCTGTTCGGCTGGGTTCCTAACAGTCCATGGACCAGTACCTGTCTTGTGGCCCTGGGGATTGAGGACCCCTGATTTAAACTATAAACTCAATTTTTCCCAAAGATCGCTTGGGAGAAATTGCGCAGGAATGAGCAAAGACAGCTAGTCTGTGAGGCTAGAACCAAGATGGAGTCAGCCATGTCAGCTTTCTCTTATTGTCAGAATTTTGCAAAAGTAGTTTCAGAGGGACTACCCTGGACACTTGTTAAAAACCTGAGATGGATTTTATTGTATGTACTACAGTAGGCAAGAGAGACCAGCAGAGAACTAAGCTCAACTCCAAATACAGCAAGAAGAGTTGAACATGTATAGCCAATCGGCAAGATAAGAAAGTCAGTGGATGGAATGTTACTAAGAGGAATTTGATTAGCTATCAAAGGTGGTTGGGAGGACTCTTGCTAAACTAGGTTCAACAGTATTCTTTTCTAAAACTGGACTTGGCAGGCCAAGAACTAATAGAGAAAAGGGCTCAGCGGCAACTAAGGTTTGGTCAAAGATGGAGTCCTTGTCAACTCTATATTGAAGCTTCTGCAAATAAATGAAGACCAACCAAACAAAAGAAAGCAAAGGCTATTTATTCTGAGCTTGCCATAGCAGGGAGTCAGCCACTGTTACTTGTGTTTTGGCCGAGACCTGAAGGCAGTCAGAAGGGTGAGAAAGCTTTTTAAAAAGAAAGACTTCAGGCCGGGCGCGGTGGCTCATGCCTGTAATCCCAGCACTTTGGGAGGCTGAGACGGGCGGATCACAAGGTCAGATGATCAAGACCATCCTGGCTGACAAGGTGAAACCCCGTCTCTACTAAAAATACAAAAAAATCAGCCAGGAGTGGTAGCAGGCGTCCGTAGTCCCAGCTACTCGGGAGGCTGAGGCAGGGGAATGGCATGAACCCAGGAGGTGGAGCTTGCAGTGAGCAGAGATCTCACCACTGTGCTCCAGCCTGGGTGACAGAGTGAGCCTCTGTTTCAAAAAAAAAAAAAAAAAGGCTTCAGGTATGTTTGGATTGGAGGCTGTCAGCATGGTGAAGTTGTAGATAGATGAAGAAAATCAAAATATTTTTCCCCAGAATATGTATCTTTGGCATATTTTAAGAACGCTGTCAGAGAGCCAGCAAACAGAAGTAACTCTGCAAAACTGTCTTTTATAGAGGAAATTTACACCTGCAGAGAATCTGCATTAATCCAGCCTTTCCTTGTCAGGACTGAGAAATAAAAATAAGCCCTAGGCCTTACAACCAACTTACCGGACTTCCTCTTGGCTGACAGGACTGCAGAGAAACCTTGAAAAATCTTTCTGACTGTGACAGGATAGGATGTCGGACATGCCCCCTTAAAACCCCTCCCTCACTAACCGCCATTATGAGGCAGGAGAACAGCAGAGGGAATTGGAAGTTGGATAAAAGGCAGAATGAGTAAAAGCAGAAAGAGAAGCAAGGTGATGGGGTGGGAGAGCAAGAAGCAAGATAAAAGGCAGAAGTTGAGCAGCCAAAACAAACAGTAAGATTAAAGAAAGCAAGCAAGGCCGGGCACAGCCTCTCACACCTGTAATCCCAGCAGTTTGGGAGGCCAAGGGAGGCAGATCACCTGAAGTCAGGAGTTTGAGGACCAGCCTGACCGACATGGTGAAACCCCTTTGTCAGGCCTCTGAGCCCAAGCTAAGCCATCGTATTCCCAGTGACCTGCACGTGTACATCCAATTGGCCTGAAGCAACTGAAGATCCACAGAAGTGAAAATAGCTTAACTGATGACATTCCACCATTGTGATTTGTTTCTGCCCCGCCCTAACAGATCGATGTACTTTGTAATCTCCCCCACCCTTAAGTAGGTTCTTTATAATCCCGCAAACCCGTAAGAAGTTTCTTTGTAATTCTCCCCACCCTACAGAATGTATTTGGTGAGCTTCATCCCATGCCCCCAAAACATTGCTCTTAACCTCACCGCCTATCCCAAAACCTATAAGAACAAATGATAATCCCATCACCCTTTGCTGACTCCTTTTCGGACTCAGCCCTCCTGCACCCAGGTGAAATAAACAGCCATGTTGCTCACACAAAGCCTGTTTGGTGATCTCTTCACACGGACACACGTGAAACACTCTTCTCTACTAAAAATACAAAAAATTAGCTGGGCATGGTTGTGCACTCCTGTACTCCCAGCTACTCAGGAGGCTGAGACAGGAGAGTTGCTTGAACCCGGAGGGAAGAGGTTGCAGTGAGCCAAGATAGTGCCACTGCACTCCAGACTGGGCAACAGAGCAAGAACCTGTCTTAAAAAAAAAAAAAACAAGCAAGGACCCCATGGCCAGCAAGATCCAAACCAGTAAAGGGGCAGCTCCTCAAAGAGAGGCATGTGGATTAGAGAGAAAAAGTATCCTTAAAATGACTTCATATGATAATTGGCTCATTAAAGCTCATACATATGGACTGCATATCAAGCATGTACTTAAAATTATGGGATGGAGGCAACCTTCAAGCACACAAGGGCCAAAGTAACCAAGCAACCCACCTATCAATCAAAAGGCAAACACTGGCTAAAGATTAGACATCTTTGGGATTACAGGCTCACGCCTGTAATCCCAGCTCTTTGGGAGGCCAAGGTGGGTGGATCACAAGGTCAGGAGATCCAGACCATTCTGGCTAACAAGATGAAACCCCGTCTCTACTAAAAACACAAAAAAATTAGCCGGGCGTTGTGGCGGGTGCCTGTAGTCCCAGCTACTCGGTAGTCTGATGAACGGGTGGCCTGCCCCTCCACACTTGTGGGTGTTTATCGTTAGGTGGAACGAGAGACTTGAGAAAAGAAATAAGACACGGAGACAAAGTATAGAGAAAGAAAAGCGGGGCCCAGGGGACCGGTGCGCAGCTTACAAAGGACCCACACCGCCCCGGTCTCTGAGTTCCCTTAGTATTTGTTGATAATTATCTTTACCATCAAAAAGATAAGGGAGAAAATCAGCAGTAAGACATATAAATAAAGATCTCTGTGACCTGAAGAAGTTCAAGGAAAATGCTGTGCCTTGAGATGCATATGCAAACATCTCCATAAACCTTTTAGCAGTATTGCTCCAGCAAATCCCACCTTATTCCTAAAAGCGGTTTTCTCTTTGCTCAGTAAACAAAGCACACAATGGGTTTTACACGGAGATGTTCCATTGCCCAGGGACGGGCAGGAGACAATGTTTTTCTCTTACTTGAGATTAAGAGAATGGTGATGACCTTTAACCACAAGCAGCCTTTAGGCATTTGTTTAACAAAGCACATTCTGTACAGCCCAAAATCTTTTAAACCTTAAGTCACCACAGCACATGTCTCTTGCAAGGACAAAGTTGGGGGTAGGGTCACAGATTAACAGCATCTCAAATACAGAACCAAATGGAGTCTCTTAAATCTACTTCTTTCTATATAGACACAGTAACAGGCTGACCTCTATTTTCCCCACAGGCTGAGGCAGGAGAATGGCCTGAACCTGGGAGGCAAAGTTTGCAGTGAGCCAAAATCATGCCACTGCACTCCAGCCTGGGCGACAGAGGGAGACTCCGTCTCAAAAAAAAAAAAAAAAAAGAATTAGGCTTTTTTTCCCTAAGGGTTAACAAACCAGCCCTTTGGAAAGACTTGCTTCACCACTGTTATCAACCAACAGCCTGATACTTTCCCTCCCTTTTGTGGTTTTGACAAAGCAAGCAAGCAGCATTCCCTCCTGATAAGAGACCACCCACCTAGGAATGATTCTGGCCAGACTACAGAGGATGTGCAGTGAGGGTTTTCATGTCCTCTGCTTCAGCTTTTGATGTCAGAGGGCCACAAACTCAACTCTCAGATTGCTAATGCCACCATTTTATGAACATGGGCCCCATGGAGAGGCACAAAGCTCAATTGCACATCTGCACATTTTTCCTCTTATAAATGTTCATATTGGAATATTATTAGGTACTGCTCCCGTGAAAGATACATTTGCAGAATGTACTCAAATTAGAAGCATTATGTAAACACTATAATGTAGCAATGGCGCATCCAGTTCTCTACACTATAGAAATATCTGTGGTGTAGACATTTCCACAATGACCAAAGACATGTGTACAAGAATGTTGACTGCAGCATTCTTTGTAATCCTAAAACCATGAAACCAACCTCATCCCAAAAACATTTTGTTTTTTTTTTTTTTTTGAGATGGAGTCTCATTCTGTTGCCCAGGTTGGAGTGTGGTGGTGCGATCTGGGCTCACTGCAGCCTCCACCTACCTCCCAGGCTCAAACGATTCTCCTGCCTCAGCATCCCAAGTAGCTGGGATTACAGGCACATGTTTGAAAAGGGTTAAATAAATCATGCACAAAGTGGGGAAAAATACTGTTTTCAAAAATGATGGAGAGGATCACTATGATGATGAATGATTCCATTGGTCACTTTTTTTTTTTTTTTTTTTTTGAGACGGAGTCTTGCTTTGTCGCGGGACTGGAGTGCAGTGGCCAGATCTCAGCTCACTGCAAGCTCCGCCTCCCGGGTTTACGCCATTCTCCTGCCTCAGCCTCCGAGTAGCTGGGACTACAGGCACCTGCCACCTCGCCCGGCTAGTTTTTGTATTTTTAGTAGAGACGGGGTTTCACCGTGTTAGCCAGGATGGTCTCGATCTCCTGACCTCGTGATCCGCCCGTCTCGGCCTCCCAAAGTGCTGGGATTACAGGCTTGAGCCACAGCGCCCGGCCCATTGGTCACATTATTGATAGAACAATCAGTAAATTCAGTCACATCCTGGGGATACTACTGGACTCCTATTACTAAAATATGAAAAAATGGAGGCATGTAAATTACTCGTTAAAGCGTATAACTGACTGAATTAGAATTTTATCACACTAAAAGTGGGTTCCTAGGTCTCTGTTTCAGGATTCCTGAGTTACACAGGTATAAACCCAGGATTTCAGGAGATACCCGGTTAAGAATCTGGTCGGGGAGGTGCCTTGGCCCTTGACATGGATAAGTCACAAATTGTGGCCTAGGACTCGGGAAGATAATTCATGTAGTGATGAAGATAGTAATGAAGATAATTCATTTTTGCCCATTCATGTAGTGATTGACAATGCGTGAATGCTTTAAAAGCATTCAACAAACGTCCCTGGGTGGGTTCGAACCACCAACCTTTCGGTTAACAGGCGAACGCGCTAACCGATTGCTCCACAGAGACAGGTACTGTGGGCTCTACTGGGCGCTATAGGAAGGGCGCACTCACTAAACTTCCTCCCTCCCTTCCTCAGGGCCCGCCAGGCAGGACCACTGAGCAAGGCCTGGGAAAATCGAAAAGATTGTAGCGGTGAGTCGCGCTGGTCACGTTGGACACCTGCGCGTTGGGAGATTCTGGAGCCAGAAGGACAGCCGAATGGCCTTCGCCCGCCGTGCCCCTCGCCTGCTTCAGAAACCATCAGAAACGCCCCCGTTGCGACCCCTGCCCGAGCCTCCTGGGAGCCCAAGGGAAGCTGAATGCCCGGTGGCTCCCGGGATGGCTCTTCCCGTTCTTTGTGCCACCTTCACCCAGTGAGGGAGCGTGTGCCCACCCTGCCAGGTCGCTTTCGGGCCCCCGCGGAGCTGCCGCTACCATCTTCGGATCCTGTGTCCCAAGCACTGGCGCTCCACCAGGGCAGGGATGGCGGTGAGGGTCGCTCATGGGTCCCCTAGCGGGGAGCAGGGTCTGGCACTCTCCAGGCTGCCCGACTAGGACTTGTCGAATGAATCCATCGTTGCCTTTAGTTTTTAGTCCTTTGAAGAGCCTTGAGAATGGAAATCATGAGAGATTTTTCCATGGAAAAGTTCTTTTTACAAAGCATTTGTTTAGTTGACTTCTCAGCACCCGCAGGGCGGCAAGCAGCAGGGCCTCCAGTGCACTTTCTGGGCAGTGGAGCCGCGGGGGACTCAGCTGGGCGGTGGTAGGGTCTAGAGGCCTGAGGGCGGGAGCCGGGGAAGGGAAAAGCAAAAGCAGGGAAAGAAGCCAGGGAGCGGTGGACTGTGGGGAAAACAAAGAAAGATCGGACTGTTACTGTGTCCATATAGAAAGAAGTAGACATAAGAGACTCCATTTTGTTCTGTATTTGGGATGCTGTTAATCTGTGACCCTACCCCCAACCTTGCCCTTGCAAGAGATATGTGCTGTGGTGACTCAAGGCTTAATGGATTTTGGGCTATGCAGGATGTGCTTTGTTAAACAAGTGCCTGAAGGCAGCTTGCTGGTTAAAGGTCATCACCTTTCTCTTAATCTCAAGTACCCAGGGACACGTACACGGCCAAAGGTCGCAGGGACCTCTGCCTAGGAAAGCTGGGTATTGTCAAAGGTTTCTCCCCATGTGATAGTGTGAAATAGGGCCTCGCGGGAAGAGAAGGACCTGATCGTCCCCCAGCCCTACACCCCTGAAGGGTCTGTGCTGAGGAGGACTAGTACAAGAGGAAAGAAGGCCTTTTGGCGGATGTTGGCGGTTAAGATAGAGAAAAGCATCTGTCTCCTGCCCGTCCCTGGGCAATGGGACATGTCAGTGTGAGACCCGATTGTATGCTTTGTTTACTGAGAAAGGAGAAAACCGCCTTAGGGCAAAAGGTGGACTTGCTGGAGCAATGCTGCTAAAAGGTTTATGGAGATGTTTGCATATGCATATCAAGGCACAGCATTTTCCTTTGAACTTATTCATGTCACAGAGATCTTTACCCATACCTCTTACTGCTAATTTTCTCCCTACAGTGATCCTATTGTCCTGCCACTCCCTTATCTTCAGGATGGTAAAGATAATTATCAATAAATACTAAGGGAACTCAGAGACCGGTGCCGGCGTGGGTCCTCTCTTTGCTGAGCCCCGGTCCCCTGGGCACTCTTTTTCTTTCTCCATACTTTGTGTCTCATTTCTTTTCTAAAGTCTCTCATTCCACCTAACGAGAAACGCCCACAGGTGTGGAGGGGTAAGCCACCCCTTCAATGGACCAGACATCCAGACCCCCGGAAAGGCTGGCGCGGAGGCACAGGCGGGATCTTCCGGAGGTGAGAATTGTTTTTTTATTGTAGCAGAATGGGGAGGAATTGAGGGGAAATGGAGATAGAACCTGAAAGATCCCCGAACACGAGAACCTGTAGCTCCCCAAGCATAAGATGTCGCAGAACTAGACCGAAAACTAGGCTCCTGGGAACCCTAAAATCCTTGGAGGAGTATCATCATCATGACCCTCTGTGTTCCTTTTGGCAAAGGACTTGCTTCCATTGTTTGTTCAATTGTTGGTGTTTGTTAGATAGATAAAACTATTTTCATGTGTCTTTGAAATTATTTTGGCTCTATTATTTTATGATTACAAATAATGCTGCAGTGATCATTCTTGTACACTTCTCATTGGCCATTTGTGTATTTCTATAGGAGAGAGGCCTGGAGAGCAGTTTTTCCAGCATAGTGATTACAGTTTTTGTTTATTTATTTATTTTTGAGACAGTCTCGCTCTGTCACCCAGGCTGTAGTGCTGTAGCACAATCTCACCTTACTGCAACCTCCGCCTCCCGGGTTCAAGCGAATCTCCTGCTTCAGCCTCCCAAGTAACTGGGATTACAGGCCTGTGCAAGCCACCAAACTGGGCTAATTTTTGTATTTTTAGTAGAGACGGGGGTTTCACCATTTTGGCCAGGCTGGTCTCAAACTCCTGACCTCAAGTGATTTGCCTGCCTTGGCCTCTCAAAGTGCTGGGATTGCAAGTGTGAGCCACCGCACCCAGCGATTGCATGGGTTTTTTTTAATATCATTCTATTTTCTTTCCTTATTTGGCTTATTAGCCATAACTCTTTCTTTTGTTATGTCAGTGATGGCTTTAGGGTTTCTAGAATACATCTTTATCCGTCTGCCATCAAGTGACATTATACCTCCCCTTCTGGCCTTCATGCTAGTGTTGTCATGTAATTTGATTTTGGACTTGTTATAAACCCCAACATTCAAGTACGTACACAGCAATTTTCAGTTGTCTCCATTTCTTTGTGTAGGTTCAGATTTCTGTCTGGTATCCTTATCCTTATGCCTGGAGGACTCCTTTAACATTTAACATTTCTTGTAGTGTGGTTCGGTGAATTCTGTCATTTTTTGTTATGTCTTTTTTTTTTTTTTTGAGACAGAGTCTTGCTCTGTCCCCCAGGCTGGAGTGCAGTGGCCAGATCTCAGCTCACTGCAAGCTCCGCCTCCCGGGTTTACGCCATTCTCCTGCCTCAGCCTCCTGAGTAGCTGGGACCACAGGCGCCCGCCACCTCGCCCGGCTAATTTTTTTTGTATTTTGTAGTAGAGACGGGGTTTCACCGTGTTAGCCAGGATGGTCTCGATCTCCTGACCTCGTGATCCGCCCGTCTCGGCCTCCCAAAGTGCTGGGATTACAGGCTTGAGCCACCGCACCCGGCCATGTATGTCTTTAAATGTTCTGATTTCAGTCACAATTTTGAAAGATATTTCAATTTGGCATCGAATTCTAGAATAACTTTTTTTCTCTCAGTACTTTAGGATTTTGCCACTTTGATTAAAAATATTAAACTAAAATGGCCTGGGCGAGGTGGTTCACGCCTGTAATCCCAGCACTTTGGGAAGGGGAGGCAGAGGATCGCTTGAGACCCAGAGTTGGAGACCACCTTAGACAAGATAGGAAGACAGCGTGTATGTGTGTGTGTGTGCGTGTGTATTATATGTATGTATGTATATAAGTCCTAAATTCACCTTAAGTTCCACCAACAGTGCGCTTAAAGTAAAATGTGCCTGGCTGGGCGCGGTGGCCCAAGCCTGTAATCCCAGCACTTTGGGAGGCCGAGGCGGGCGGATCACGAGGTCAAGAGATCAAGACCATCTTGGCTAACACGGTGAAACCCCGTCTCTACTAAAAAATACAAAAAACTAGCCGGGCGAGGTGGCGGGCGTCTGTGGTCCCACCTACTCGGGAGGCTGAAGCAGGAGAATGGCCTAAACCTGGGAGGCGGAGCTTGCAGAGAGCTGAGATCCGGCCACTGTGCTCCAGCCTGGGCCGCGACAGAGTGAGACACCATCTCAAAAAAAAAAAAAAAGTAAAATGTGCCCACCTGAGGCCCAAACCTACATGCTGAAGCGCAATTTGTGTTTGTGAGACAATCTCAACAGCATTTGCTTTTCACAGCATAGTGTTTTTCCTGTTTTCCTCACATGTAAATGTCTTTAGTGCAAAACCAGTCAGAATTCATTTCCTTTGCTAAAAAATTTTAAAATACTCTTACTTCAAGTGTGGGGAAAAGAAAGAGATCAGACTGTTACTGTGTCTATGCAGAAAGAAGTAGCCATAAGAGACCCCATTTTGTTGTGTACTAAGAAAAATTCTTCTGTCTTGAGATGCTGCTAATCTGTAACTGTACCCCCAACCCTGTTCTTGCAGAGACAAGGACTGTGCTGTGTTTACTCAAGGTTTTATGGATTTGCAGCTATGCAGGAAGTGCTTTGTTACACAAGTGCCTGAAGGCAGCTTGCTGGTTAAAGGTCATCACCATTCTCTTAATCTCAAGTACCCAGGGACACAAACACTGTGGAAAGCCGCAGGGACCTCTGCCTAGGGAAGCTAGGTATTGTCCAGGTTTCTCCCCAGGTGATAGTATGAAATATGGCCTTGTGGGAAGGAAAGACCTGATGGTTCCCCAGCCCGACACCTGTAAAGGGTCTGTGCTGAGGAGGATTAGTAAAAGAGGAAAGAAGGCCTCTTGGCAGTTGAGATAGAGGAAGGCATCTGTCTCCTGCCTGCCCCTGGGCAATGGAATGTCCCGGTGTAAACCCAGTTGTATGTTCTATTTACTGAGATAGGAGAAAACCGCCGTAGCACTGAAGGTAGGACGTGCTAGCAGCAATCAGTGCTCTTTATGCACTGAAAATGTTTATGGAGATGTTTGCATATATGCATGTCAAAGCACAGCACTTTTCCTTAAACGTATTCGTGTCACAGAGATCTTTATTCATATGCCTTTCTGCTGACCACCTCCCTGCTATGACTTTATTGTCCTGCCACTTCCCCTTTTCCAGATGGAAAAGATAATGATCAATAAATACTGAAGGAACTCAGAGACCGGCGCCGGCCCTCTGTATGCTCAACGTGTGTCCGCTGGGCCCACTTTTTCTTTCTCTATATTTTGTCTCTGTGTCTCATTTCTTTTCTCAAGTCTCTCGTTCCACCTGACGAGAAACGTCCGCAGGTGTGGAGGGGCAGGCCACCCCTTCATCTGGTGCCCAACGTGGGTGCTTTTCTCTAGGGTGAAGGTATGCTCCAGCGTGGTCATTGAGGACAAGTCAGTAGAGATTCCCGAGTACCTCTACAATCAGCCTTGCGGTAAGCTTGTGCGCTCGGAAGAACCCAGGGTCACAATGGGGCAAACTAAAAGTAAATATGCCTCTTATCGCAGCTTTATTAAAATTATTTTAAAAAGAGGGGGAGTTAGAGTCTCTACAAAAAATCTAATTATACTGTTTCAAACAATAGAACAATTTTGCTCATGGTTTCCAGAACAGGGAACTTTAAATCTAAAAGACTGGGAAAAAATTGGCAGAGAATTAAAACAAGCAAATAGGGAAGGTAAAATCATCCCACTTACAGTATGGAACGATTGGGCCATTATTAAAGTAGCTTTAGAACCATTTCAAACAGAAGAAGATAGCGTTTCAGTTTCTGATGTCCCTGAAAGCTGTGTAATAGATTGTGAAAAGAGGCAGGGATAGAATCCCGGAAAGGAACGGAAAGTTCACATTGTAAATATGTAGCAGAGCCGGTAATGGCTCGGTCAACACAAAACATTAACGATAATCAATTACAGGAGGTGATATATCCAGGAACATTAAAATTAGAAGAAAAAAGTCCAGAATTAGCAGAGCCATCAGAGTCTAAGACACGATATCAGCCGATAGAAAATAAGACCCAGCCGCCAGTAGCCTATCAATACTGGCCGCCAGCCGGACTTCAGTATCCGTGGCCTCCAGAAAGTCAGTATGGACAGCCAGAAATGTTTCCAGCGCCACAGGGCAGGGCGCTGTATCCTCAGCTGCCCACTATGGGACTTAATCCTACAGCACCACCTATTGGACAGGGTGGTGCATTACATAAAATTGATAAGGCAAGAAAACAAGGAGATACTCAGACGTGGCCAGTCCCAGTAATAGAATCAAGACCACCTGGAGAAGGGGCCCAACAGGGAGAGTCTCCCACAGCTGAGGCCAGATACGAGTCCTTTTCTATAAAAATGCTAAAAGATATCAAAGAGGGAGTAAAACAGTACGGACCCAACTCTCCTTACGTGAGAACATTATTAGATTCCATTGCTCATGGACGTAGACTCGTTCCTTATGATTGGGAGATTCTGGCAAAATTATCACTCTCACCCTCTCAATTTGTACAATTTAAGACTTGGTGGATTGATGGGGCGCAAGAACAGGTCCGAAGAAATAGGACTGCCAGTCCTCCAGTTAACATAGACATAGATCAACTATTAGGAACAGGTCAAAATTGGAGCACTGTTAGTCAACAAGTAATAATGCAAAATGAGGCCATTGAGCAAATTAGGACTATCTGCCTTAGGGCCTGGGAGAAAATCCAAGACCCAGGAACCGCCTGCCCTTCATTCAATACAATAAGACAAGGCTCTAAAGAGCCCTACCCTGATTTTGTGGCAAGGCTTCAAGATGCTGCTCAAAAGTCAATTACTGATGAGAATGCCCGTAAGGTTATAGTGGAGTTGATGGCATATGAAAACGCCAATCCTGAGTGTCAATCAGCCATTGAGCCATTAAAAGGAAGAGTCCTGGCAGGATCAGGTGTAATCTCAGAGTACATAAAAGCCTGTGATGGAATTGGAGGAGCTATGCATAAAGCTATGCTTATGGCTCAAGCAATCACAGGAGTTGCTTTAGGAGGACAAGTTAGAACATTTTGGGGAAAATGTTATAATTGTGGTCAAATTGCTCATCTAAAAAAGAATTGCCCAGTCTCAAATAAACAAAATATAACTACTAAAGCTACTACCACAGATAAACAGCCACCTGGCCTATGTCCAAGATGTAAAAAGGGAAAACATTGGGCTAATCAATGTCATTCTAAATTTGACAAAAATGGGCAACCACTGTTGGGAAACAAGAGGAGGGGCCAGCCTCAGGCCCCGCAACAAACTGGGGCATTCCCAGTTCAGCCTTTTTTTCCTCTGGGTTTTCAGGGACAACAACCCCCACTGTCACAAGTGCCTCAGGGAATAAGCCATTTACCACAATACAGCAGTTGTCCCCCGTCACAAGCGGCAGTGCAGCAGTAGATTCATGTATCTCTCTGCTTCCAGGGGAGCCCCCACAAAAAATCCCCACAGGGGTATATGGCCCACTGCCTGAGGGGACTGTAGGACTAATCTCAGGAAGATCAAGTTTAAATCTAAAGGGAGTTCAAATTCATACTGGTGTGATTGATTCAGACTATAAAGGTGAAAATCAATTGGTTATTAGCTCCTTAATTCCTTGGAGTGCCAGTCCAGGAGACAGGATTGCTCAATTATTACTCCTGCCTTATACTGAAGTTGGAAACAGTGAGATAAAAAAAACAGGAGGGTTTGGAACCACTGATCTGGCAGGAAAGGTTGCATATTAGGCAAGTCAGGTCTTTGAGAGCAGACCTGAGTGTAAGGCCATTATTCAAGGAAAACAGTTTGAAGGGTTGATAGACACTGGAGCAGATGTCTCTGTCATTGCTTTAAATCAGTGGCCAAAAACTTGGCCTAAACAAAAGGCTGTTACAGGAATTGTCAGCATAGGCACAGCTTCAGAAGTGTATCAAAGTACTATGATTTTACATTGTTTAGGGCCAGATAATCAAGAAAGTACTGTTCAGCCAATGATTAATTCCTGTTAATCTATGGGGTCAAGATTTGTTACAACAAAGGGGGTGAAAAGTCCCATGAGTCAAAAAATCATGACTAAGATGGGATATATACCAGGAAAAGGACTAGGAAAAAATGAAAATGACGTTAAAGTCCCAATTGAGACTGAGGGAAATCAAGAAAGAAAAGGAATAGGGTATCCTTTTTTTTTTTTTTTTTTGAGACGGAGTCTCGCTCTGCCGCCCAGGCTGGAGTGCAGTGACTGGATCTCAGCTCACTGCAAGCTCCGCCTCCCGGGTTCACGCCATTCTCCTGCCTCAGCCTCCCGAGTAGCTGGGACTACAGGCCCCGCCACCTCGCCCGGCTAGTTTTTTGTATTTTTTAGTAGAGACGGTGTTTCACCGTGTTAGCCAGGATGGTCTCGATCTCCTGACCTTGTGATCCGCCTGTCTCGGCCTCCCAAAGTGCTGGGATTACAGGCTTGAGCCACCGCGCCCGGCCTAAATTTTTTAAGCATTTATAGAAATCAGACTACTACTTCTGCAGAACATCTTACTGGTAAAAAGAACAGCCCACATGAAGGGAAACTGATTGGGTGGAAAGACAACAAAAATAAGACGTGGGAAATAGGGAAGGTGGTAACCTGGGGAAGAGATTTTGCTTGTGTTTCACCAGGAGAAAATCAGCTTCCTGTTTGGATACCCGCTAAACATTCGAAGTTCTGCACCTCCATGGAGACGGAAACACCAAAATCAAGCACCATTGACTCGCAAGATAAACAAAGTGGTGATATCGGAAGAACAGATGAAGTCACCATCCACCAAGAAGGCGGAGCCACCAACTTGGGCACAATTAAAGAAGCTGACACAGTTAGCTGAAAAAAGCCTAGAAAACACAAAGGTGACACAAACCCCAGAGAATATGCTGCTTGCAGCCTTAATGATTTTATCAACGGTGGTAAGTCTCCCCATGCCTACAGGAGCAGCTGCAGCTAATTATACTTACTGGGCCTATGTGCCTTTCCCACCCTTAATTCAAACAGTCACATGGATGGAGAATCCTATTGAAGTATCTGTTAATAATAGTGTATGGGTACCTGGTCCCACAGATGATTGTTGCCCTGCCAAACCGCAGGAAGAAGGAATGATGATAAATATTTCCACTGGGTATTTTTATATCCTCCTCTTTGCCTAGGGAGAGCACCAGGATGTTTAATGCCTGCAATCCTGTGGGGAAAAGAAAGAGAGATCAGCCTGTTACTGTGTCTATATAGAAAGAAGTAGACATAAGAGACTCCATTTGGTTCTGTATTTGTGGCCGATAGTGCGGTGATACTACAAAACAATACATTTGGAACTGTTATAGATTGGGCACCTCAAGGACAATTCTACCATGATTGCACAGGACAAACTCAATTCTGTCCCAGTGCACTAGTGAGCCCAACTGTTGATAGTGACTTAACAGAAAATTTAGACAAACATAAGCACAAAAAATTACAGTCTTTCTACCCTTGGATATGGGGAGAAAAGGGAATCGCTACTCCAAGACCAAAAATAATAAGTCCTGTTTTTGGTCCTGAACATCCAGAATTATGGAGACTTACTGTGGCTTCATACCACCTTAGTAGAATTTGGTCTGGAAACCAAATTGTAGAAACGAGATTATAAGCCATTTTACTCTATCAACCTAAATCCCAGTCTAACAGTTCCTTTACAAACTTGTGTAAAGCCCCCTTATATGTTAGTCATAGGAAATATAGTTATTAAACCAGACTCCCAAACTATAACTTGTGAAAATTGCAAATTGTTTACTTGCATTGATTTGACTTTTGATTGGCAACACCGTATTCTGCTAGTGAGAGAAGGCATGTGGATCCCTGTGTCCATGGACCGACCATGGGAGGCCTCGCCATCCATCCATATTTTGACTGAAGTATTAAAAGGCATTTTAAATAGATCCAAAAGATTCATTTTTAGTTTAATTGCAATGATTATGGGATTAATTGCAGTCACAGCTACAGCCGCTGTGGCAGGAGTTGCATTGCACTCTTCTGTTCAGACAGTAAGCTTTGTTGACAATTGGCAAAAGAATTCCACAAGGTTGTGGAATTCACAATCTGGTATCGATCAAAAATTGGTAAATCAAATTAATCAAATTAATGATCTTAGACAAAGTGTCATTTGGATGGGAGATAGACTCATGAGCTTGGAACATCGTTTCCAGTTACAGTGTGACTGGAATACGTCAGATTTTTGTATTACACCCCAAGTTTATAATGAGTCTAAACATCACTGGGACATGGTAAGACTCCATCTACAGGGAAGAGAAGATAATCTCACTTTAGACATTTCTAAATTAAAAGAACAAACTTTTGAAGCCTCTCAAAGTCACTTAAATATTGTGCCTGGAGCTGAGGCGTTAGATCAAGTGGCAAAAAATCTTTATGGATTAAACCCCACGGCTTGGATTAACTCTATTGGGAACTCTACTGCAGTAAATTTTGGAATTATGTGTCTCTGTTTAATCGGTTTGTTTTTAGTGTGCCGGACCAGTTGCGTCAAAATCCAGAGGACGAACAAGCCTTCATCGCCATGGCACATTTTTTTTTTTGTTTGAGACGGAGTCTCCCTCTGCCGCCCAGGCTGGAGTGCAGTGGCCAGATCTCAGCTCACTGCAAGCTCCACCTCCCGGGTTCCCGCCATTCTCCTGCCTCAGCCTCCTGAGTAGCTGGGACTACAGGCGCTCGCCACCTCACCTGGCTAATTTTTTGTATTTTTAGTAGAGATGGGGTTTCACCGTGTTAGCCAAGGATGGTCTCGATCTCCTGACCTTGTGATCCACCCGTCTTGGCCTCCCAAAGCGCTGGGATTACAGGCTTGAACCACCGCGCCCGGCCTCATGGCACATTTATATAGAGGAAAAGGAAGGAAAAATGTTGCGGGAAGTCAGGGACCTTGAACGGAGGGACTGGCTGAAGCCATGGCAGAAAAACATAAAATATGAAGATTTCATGGACATTTTATTCTCCAAAATTAATACTTTTGTAATTTCTTATGTCTGTCTTTACTTTAATACTTTTGTAATTTCCTATGCCTTTACTTTAATCTCTTAGTCCCATCATCTTCTTTGTAAGCTGAGGAGGATATATGTCACCTCAGGACCCTGTGATGATTGAGTTAACTGCACAAATTGTTTGTAGAGCATGTGTGTTTGAACAATATGAAATCTGGGCATCTTGAAAAAATAACAGGATAACAGTGATGTTCAGGGAACAAGGAGGTAACCTTGAACTGGCCGCCGGTGAGCCGGACGGAACAGAGCCATATTTCTTCTCTTTTTGAATGCAAATAGGAGAAATATCGCTGAATTCTTTTTCTCAGCAAGGAATATCCCTGAGAAAGAGAATGCGCTCTGAGGGTAGGCCTATAAACGACCCCCTTGGAGGCGTGCCGCCTTTTATGGTTGAAGCCGAAGGGATGAAATAAGCCCCGGCCTCCTGTAGCGCTCCCAGGCTTATTAGGATGAGGAAATTCCCACCTAATAAATTTTGGTCAGACAGGTTGTCTGCTCTCAAACCCTACTTCCTGATAAGATGTTATCAACGACAATGCGTGCCCAAAATTTCATTAGCAATTTTAATTTTAACACCATCCTGTGATTTCATCCTGCCTCCACTTGATTTGTGATATTGTATTACTTTGTGAAGTATGTGATCTCGGTGTCATGATGACAATGGCGGTTTTGTTGAAAAGAAAAGGGGGAAATGTGGGGAAAAGAAAGAGAGATCAGACTGTTACTGTGTCTATGTAGAAAGAAGTAGACATGAGGCCGGGCGCAGTGGCTCAAGCCTGTAATCCCAGCACTTTGGGAGGCCGAGACGGGCGGATCACGAGGTGAGGAGTTCGAGACCATCCTGGCTAACACGGTGAAACCCCGTCTCTACTAAAAAATACAAAAAGCTAGCCGGGCGAGGTGGCTGGTGCCTGTAGTCCCAGCTACTCGGGAGGCTGAGGCAGGAGAATGGCGTAAACCCGGGAGGCGGAGCTTGCAGTGAGCTGAGATCTGGCCACTGCACTCCAGCCCGGGCGACAGAGAGAGACTCCGTCTCAAAAAAAAAAAAAAGAAAGAAAGAAAGAAGTAGACATGAGACTCCAAACTGCCTTGAGATGCTGTTAATCTGTAACCCTACCCCCAACCCTGTCCTTGCAGAGACATGTGCTGTGTTTACTCAAAGTTTAATGGATTTAGGGCTGTGCAGGATGTGCTTTGTTAAACAAGTGCCTTTGATGTGCCATGCACATCAAAGCACAGCACTTCTTAAACTTATTCATATGTCTTTCTGCTGACTTCCCTACTATGACCCTATTGTCCTGCTACTTACTCTTTTCCGAGATGGTAAAGATAATGATCAATAAATACTGAGGGAACTCAGAGACTGGTGCCAGCGCCAGTCCTCTATGCTGAGCGCCTGTCTGCTGGGCCCACTTTTTCTTTCTCTATACTTTGTGTCTCATTTATTTTCTCAAGTCTCTCATTCCACCTGATGAGAAACACCCACAGGTGTGAATGGGCAGGCCCCTTCATTCAAGTAAGTGCATTAGCAATATACTTCTCAGTTGCATCCCTGGAATCCATGGGAAGTCCAGGAGAGCCCATCAAGTGCTGCAGGATCAAGCCCAAACAGAACAGGACCAGGCATGGCTTCCTCACTAGGAGCCAGGCCAAAGTCACCTCCTTCAGTCCCAATGGAGGCCAGAACTTGGTTCACCTGCAACGGGAGGACCCGGCCCAGAAGGGATCAACTTCATCTTAATGGTGCCTTCAGATACAAAATCTTCCAGGATTTCTTTTCTTCTCTTTGCCTACTTCCAACTCTCCCTTTGTATTTATTTATTTGAGAGGAAGTCTTGCTGTGTTTTCCAGGCTAGAGCATAGTGGGGCAATCTCAGCTCACCACAACCTCCACCTCCTGGGTTCTAGGGATTCTCCTGCCTCAGCCTCCTGAGTAGCTGGGATTATAGGCGCTCCTCACCGCGCCTGGCTACTTGTATTTTTAGCAGAGCTGGGTTTCACTATCTTGGCCAGGCTGGTCTCAAACCTAGTGACCTAGTGATCTAGTGATCCACCCACCTCCGCCTCCCAAAGTGCTGGGATTGCAGGCATGAGCCACCGCGCCTGGCCCTTCCTTTCTATTTCTTCAAGACCTTTTTGGGATCCCTCCTGCGCAGAACCTAAGGTGGTGGTGCCCTTCCCTACTGGTCCCTCCCTGCCTGGTGTCTTCGGAGCCCTAGCTCACCTGGAACTTTACTGCCCGCCCATGACAGCGAGAGAACCAAGAGGGCGGCGGGTGCGGTGGGAACCACAGTCACCGCGGACCGGCGCCTCACGGGCTTCTAGCAACTTGAATAAACGCCCCCTGAAGCTTCTCTTCAAGTCACAGGGAAGAGGAAGGTGGCTGCCGACCCAGCGGGAGAAGCCGCATGGAGAGAAGCTGGCCCTGCCCCTGGTCCTTGAAGGCAGGTTTGGCCAGGCTGATTTTGATGGGTAGGCCCAAAGAAAAGACCCAAGGGCAGCCCAACCTCTGACCCCAAGATTAAGGGCTTTCAAACGTCTGATCGTTTTCAGGTTGGTCAGTAGAGTCGAGTCCACCTTCATCAGGAGATTCCTTTGCCAAAATTTGGAGACCTGGGGTTCCTGCTGCTTGCCGCACAGAAAGCCAATCACTGAGATGATTATTGCCAAGGAGGAGGCTTTAGTAGGGTGCTGCAGCCGAGGAGATGAGAACTCAGTCTCAAATCCATCTCCCTGACCAACCAATACAAGAGGCTTAGATGGCCGGGAAGAAATGTAACAATGTGTAAGAAAACAGGAACTTGGGCCGGGCGCGGTGGCTCAAGCCTGTAATCCCAGCACTTTGGGAGGCCGAGACGGGCGGATCACGAGGTCAGGAGATCGAGACCATGCTGGCTAACACGGTGAAACCCCGTCTCTACTAAAAATACAAAAAACTAGCCGGGCGAGGTGGCGGCGCCTGTAGTCCCAGCTACTCGGGAGGTTGAGGCAGGAGAATGGCCTGAACCCGGGAGGCGGAGCTCGCAGTGAGCTGAGATCCGGCCACTGCACTCCAGCCTGGGTGACAGAGCGAGACTCCGTCTCAAAAAAAAAAAAAAGAAAACAGGAACTTGGCCAGGCGCCGTGGCTCACGCCTGTAATCCCAGCACTTGGCCAGGTGCAGTGGCTCATGCCTATAATCCCAACACTTTGGGAGGCCAAGACGGGCAGATCACGAGGTCAGGAGATCAAGACCATCCAGGCTAACATGGTGAAACCCCGTCTCTACTAAAAATACAAAAAGAAAGTAGCCGAGAGTGGTGGCGGGTGCCTGTAGTCCCAGCTACTCCATGAGGCTGAGGCAGAATTGCTTGAACCCGGGAGGCGGAGCTTGCAGTGAGCCGAGATCACGCCACTGCACTCCAGCCTGGGAGACAGTGCCAGATACCAGTCTCAAAAAAGAAGAAGGAGAAGGAGAGGAAGAAGAAGAGGAAGAAGAAGAAGAAAAAAAACAGGAACTAGGGAGGGACAAGGAAGCAATCATGATGAATGAGGGGTCCAGCATCTCATTGTCTGGGTGACTTTCAGTTCTTTGATATCTTTTTTGAGAGGCCTGAAGGAATGAACTCAAATAAAACAAACACTAAGTTTCAAGCTTTAAGATCAGAAGGGTCCATTTCTATGTTTATCCAAAAATCTACGTATGGGACTATTGGGTGGGTTTCAGACCAAGAAAGAGAAAGAGTGCTCATATCAAAGTCTGCAGTTCACCAAAGAGAAAACATAATTTTCCGACCAATAGGATGTGTAAGGTCAAAGAACGACCAGCCTACAGTACTGTTTATTGGCCTGAGCATAGGGAAGGATGAAGTTGCACCAACGAAATGGGATTAAGCTGCAGGTGCTGGCTAGGCGAGGTGGCTCACACCTGTAATCCCAGCTCTCAGGGAGGCTAAGGTGGGTGGATCAATTGAGATCAGGAGTTTGAGAACAGCCTGACCGACATGGTGAAACCTCGTCTCTAATAAAAATACAAAAATTAACCAGATGTCATGGCGGGCACCTGTAATCCCAGCTTCTAGGGAGGCTGAGGCAGAAGAATTGCTTGAACCCGGGAGATGGAGGTTTTAATGAGCCGAAATTGTGCCGCTGCATTCCAGCCTGGGCAACAGACCCAGACACCTTCTCAAACAAAAATTTTAAAAAAAGCGGCAAGTGGAAAAAAATCTGGATTTTGGTTCAGAGCCCCTGGGGCCTTTCCTCAGTTTTCTCTTTCCTTGAAAAAGGAACTCTGTCTCAGTTTCTGCATCTCTCTGAGTCCTTCTGGAGACAGGATGGTGAGGTCTCAGTGCTTGGTCCCCTTCTAACTCTGGGTACCTCCCCTCCCGTGGGTCAACCTGGTCCAGAGCACAGGCCCCAGCTTCGACGACCATCTTCCCCCCACCCTTTACTCCTAGCAAAGGCCATTTCTAGGTCAGTTGTGAGTTATAGCCAGGACAGGGCAGCTGGCTCCGAGATTTTTGGCTCTGGAAGGCCTTGAGCGCTGTGGTCCCCCAGAAGGCTGTCTCCCTCTTGTGGCGGAAGTGACCCCCGCTGGAGAAAGTGTGAAGGGAAGCGAGGGCTGCACTTGCACGAGGGAACTGAGGCAAGCGGTAGTTCTCAGCTCTCAGTGCAAAAGACATTTGTCATCTGAGAGGCTGGACTCAGTTATTATAATTTTCAATTTTGTCAATAAAAACTGAGTCAATAAAAACTTACTTGTAGAAACCTCCTCACAAGACCTCCCATCTTACATTCCAGGGAGAATAGCAGGGTATTCTGCCAAGACATGGATTAGACTGCGGTTCTGATCTGCAGGCGTCGATGACCTGCGCAGGGGCACCAGGGCACGGGCAAAGCCCTTCCCCTACACAAAGCAAGCGTGTTATGTCTACAACCGAAAGGGGCCACTAAGAGCCGCCAAAATGCACTGTTTTCATTCCAAAGAAAACCATCAGTTCTGAGTACAACTTCTATGTGGCTCTACTAGCTGAGTACACGTTACCCAACACAGAAATCTACAAACTCCCGTGAATGCTGTAGTGAAAAGCAAGAGCTGCCCAGGCAAGATGGATCACACCTGTAATCCCAGCACTTCCGAAGGCTGGGCGGATCACTTGAGCCCAGCAGTTGGAGGCCAGCATGAGCAGAATGGTGAAACCGCTATGAAAAAAGAAAAAAAAAAAAAAGAGAAAGAGGAAAAGAAAGAGAGAAACAAAGGAAACAGAGAAACGAAAACAAAGAAAAATGAAAATGAAAAACCTAGCCGTGCGTCGTGGCGTGTGGTTGTCTTACTCGGGAGCCTGAGACGGGAAGATCGCGTCACTTCTCCAGCCTGGGCGATACAGCGAGACCCTTGTCTCAGAAAAAAAAAAAAAAGCAGAAGCTAAGAAGTAACTCTGAGGACAGCGGAAAACACCAAAGTTTGTAAGAGATGTCAGAAGCCCTGGGAGCACTGAACAAATCAGAAAGCTGCGGGACCTAGGTCCCTGAGCTCCGCCTAACGAGTTACGCGGCAGTTAACCTGGGAGACCATCCCAAACTGAAATTCGCTTCCCGAAAACACAAGGGGATAAATCTATCTGTAAATCAAGTCTTCTGAACACAGTCATAAGTGACTAGCTTGCAGCTAAATATCTGTAAAGACTAAACAGTCGTCTGCTATTTACACAACAAAACAACACGGGAACGAGAGAACACAGTCCTTCACAACCACAAATTATGTACCACAGTTTTCCACATCTCGAGTGCCATGGGTAAATTCCACCCCGGCAAAACCATCTTCATAATCATGACATCTCCACAACTAAAAGTGAGATCTTGCCCCTCCGCCTCGCCACAGCCTCATACGCCTCACCCTTTGCACGCACGGTCACTGGCCCCGAGCACTCCCGAGTCCTTCTAGCCCTGACACACAACTGGGACTCTCAGGTCCGACCAGCGGTCCTGAATCCGCTCCCACAGCACGGGAACTCCTTCATGGCGAAGCAGCAGGTGGAGAAACAGCAACCTCTGCGCTGCCTCATCTACATAGAAATCGCCCTATTCGTGATGTCACCGGCAGCTCTTTTCCCAGTCCTCGTCTGCTCTTCTGCCCTAGCCTCCGCCTACTCAGACGATCCACCCGGTGCTGGAGCTGGCGGGGGAATCGACGTCTATCTCTTCCTCCTTTTCCTCTTGCCGTTATCTTTTGCGGAGGTGCATAGAGTCCCCGCATCTGGTCTCCCCCAAAGAGGGTGGTACTTGACCTGCGTCCTGCAGATAGCCCTTCTAGCGACCAACTGGAAACGTGTGCACCCTTCTTCAGATAGTGTCTTTTAATGCGCAGACTAGAACGTTTAGGATTGCAAAGAAAACCGGTTGCTTTCAAACTTGTTTGTCTTTGTGATGTAGCATTCCACTTAAAGTTGAAACTCGTTCAATGTCAGAGAGAAACCATGTCTATGAAACCAGAGAGGCTGTTCAGATGGGTGCAAACGAGCCATCCTTACTGGTTTTACCACTAGAAGTGTTACAAAGACAGTTGTCCAATTTCATGAATCTTGAAGGGTGTTTGTTGTTGTTGTTGTTGTTGCTTCAAATGCGGTGTAATACAAAAATATGTGGCCCGCGCAGAGATGATTGGGCACTCTCAAGCGTGGTGATGGACTTTGTCATCTCTTCCACGGCCATCTCAGAACCTTAGTGCTTACCTCATATTAGTATTTTATATTCTCCAAAGACCAAATAATCCTAATTTGACAACAACAAAAAAAATCTAGGGTATGTCTTCTTTGAGACGCTTAACAAATGACTGGATCATCTTCCTTGTATGTAACCCACAAAACACTGTGAAGTAGAGCAAAATTGAAAGCCCAAGTCAAAGACCATTATAACATTTATAGGTAGATTCTATTCTGTTGCTCAAATCACAAAACATGAAATGGAGGGGTCTCCTCTGGAGACCATAAAGCCTGTGACATGGTGGCCAGTTAGGTCACTGGAAAGCATAGCAAAATATTGAAAATGAGGGATTAGGTGAGAGTGTAGCAACTGAATACTAAATGCTTGATGCAGATGCTATTCCCTGGATACTGACAGGCAGACCCATTGTCCAGGTAATATTGGAAAAATACTTTCTATAGTGTAAACCACAAATAAAATTCTAAGCCCCTCAACTATTTGAATGCACACCTCCTCTCAGCAAAAGTCATTCCAAGTTAACCTGAAAAACTAGTTCAGACCATGATGGGAAGTAGGGGTGAGATACGCCTCGTTATACCCTCCTTCCTTTGGAATTCAGGCACAACTGACCAGCGCATCTGACCAGGCCCAACAGGCATTACAACAGAGATCTTAAGACTTTTTGTAGCAATAAGACACCAAATTCCAGCCTGACTCTAGTGTAGCATTACATGACAGATAGCAGGCCCTGAAACAAATAAAAATATTTTACCCTAAAATATATTTTTTGTTATATTTTGAAATGTCCCTACAAAGTTGTCTCTTGTGGGGAAAGTCTACATGCTATAGGGAATCCCTTTCCAGGTCTTTTCCCTAATCCACGCACCTTTTAAAGTCTGATGAGAAACATTTACAATCAATTCTCTCTGAAGCCTGCTACCTGGAGGCTTCATCTGCATAATACGAACAATCCCTTAACAGGAGACTCCCTTCTGTGGATTCCAGGTCTTTAGATAAACTCTTTCAACCAATTGCCAATCAAAGTATCAGAAAATAATGGCTGGTAACTATTTAATTATGCATACATATTAGTAGAATTTTGGAGGTGGGCACAGTGGCTCATGCCTGTAATCCCAGCACTCCCTCACGAGGCTGGCAGATTGTCTGAGGCCCAGAGTTTGAGGCCAGCCTGAGAAACATGGTGAGACCCTATCTCTACCAAAAAAAAAAAAATTAGCCAGGCATGGTGGTGAGCACCTGTGGTCCCAGCTACTCAGGAGGCTGAGGTGGGAGGACTACTTGAGCCTGGGAGGTGAAGGTTGCAGTGACCCAAGCTTGCAGCGCTGCACTTCAGCCTGGGTGACAGAGGAATGGGCCTTCACTAGACACTGAACCTGCTGGCAACTTGATCTTGGGCTGCCCATCCTCCATAACTGTGAGCAATAAATTTGTGTTGTTTATAAGTTACTCTGTGGCATTTTGTTACAGCAGCACAACTGGATTAAGACATCAACCTGACCTTAAGAAATCATCTCAAATCAGTCTTGGCTCTGATGGGAAACAAGGGGCACACTCGGATGTGTGATTTAAAGAGAATTTTATGAAGAGAATATTTATAAATATATAGACAGGATCAAAATAACCCAACAATGGACTGAGAGGCGCTCAGAATCTAAAATCAGCAGAGAAGTTGTATTGCCTGTAGGACTGGATTGTTGTATAAGTCTGTTCAGGTTGCCATAACAAAATACCATACACCAAGTGGCTTAAACTATGGAAATGTATTTCTCACACTTCTGGAAGTTGGGAAGGCCAAGATAAAGGTGCTAGCAAAGCGGATTTCTTTCTAAGGTCTCTTCCTATGGCCTGAAAGTGGCTGTAGTTTCACTGTGTGCCCATGTGACCATTTCTTTGTGCACCAGGGGGAAGGCAGAGGAGCAAGCTTTCTAGTGTCTCTTCTTATAATGAAATTAAATTCATCATGAGGACCCCACTCTCATAACCTCATTTAATCCTGATTACCTCTCAAAGGCCCCAGCTGCATAAGCCATCACATTGGGGGTTAGGGCTTCAACATTTAAGTGTGGGAGTTGGTGTTCACAATTCAGTCAACTGGAGTGGAAATTGAAATGGGAAAGGAAACCAGTAGTTACTAGAGAGACCTATTGCCTTGGGGAGGATCACTGGACAGGGCTATGGTCTTTGGAGGAATCAGTGAGTGACAACTGACAAAGATTCTTTCTGTGAAAATAAGTAATTTAAAATGTAAGTTATTGGAACTCCAAATTATTTTGAGCCTTAAAAAATGTGAGTATTGGCCAGGCACCATGGCTCATACCTGTAATCCCAGCACTTTGGGAGGCTAAGGCGGGTGGATCACCTGAGATCAGGAGTTTGAGACCAGCCTGACCAACATGGAGAAACCCCATCTCTACTAAAAATACAAAATTAGCCTGGTGTGGTGGCACATGTCTGTAATCCCAGCTACACA